>NW_013564123.1:5000-11717 GCF_000499605.1 Eimeria maxima | reverse complement strand
CCTCCCCCCTCCCTCCCTCTCCTTCTCCCTCCCCCTTCCCTCCCAGCCTCCCTCCCCTGCTATCTATCTATCTATCTATCTAGCTATCTAGCTAGCTAGGTATGTGTATATTATGCATGCAGGTAGGGTCCTATATAGCAAAAGTATGTCTAAGTATGGAGATGAATATGTTAGGTTATGATCCTTTTGTTAACACCGCTAAGGCAGAAACACTAAATGTACAACTCGTCTCTCTAGAAACCCTTCTCAAAAATAGTAAACCCTAAACCCTAAACCCTAAACCCTAAACCCTAATTGTTTAATTTGTAATGACTAATGTATTATTTATATAATTTATTATTTATAATATACAGGGAAGGAATAAACCCTTAATATTCATCTTGTCTCCGTATAGTCCCTTCTAATAAACCCTAAACCCTAAACCCTAAACCCTAAACCCAGCCAGCTAGATACCGCAGTTAGCTATCTAGATAGCCCGTTAGCTACCTCGTTGGAAACCTCTTTTCTTCTACTGTTGCTCCTTCTGCTGCACTTGCTGCTGCTGCTGCTGCTGCTGCTGCACTTGCTGCTGCTGCACTTGCTACTGCTGCACTTGCTGCTGCTGCTGCAGGTGACGTAGTAACACTACATGTACCCTTAATAGAGAGTACAAAGAACATGATAAGCAAAGAGACTATTCATCTTATGAAGCCAGGAGCTATTCTTATTAATACTAGTAGAGGTACTCCTGCTGCTACTGCTGCTGCTGCTGCTGCTGCTGCTGCTGGTAGCACTAGCTAGCTAGCTAGCTAGTGCTAACAGTTAACAACAGAACATATAACCCTTTATCCCTCTTGCTGCTGCTGCTGCTGCATATATATACTGCTGCACTTGCTGCTGCTGCACTTGCTGCTGCTGCACTTGCTGCTGCTGCACTTGCTGCTGCACTTGCTGCTGCTGCACTTGCTGCTGCTGCTGGTGCTGCAGGTGGTGTAGTAGATGAGGAAGCATTAGCTACAGCATTAATAGAGGGAAGAATAAGAGGAGGAGGATTAGATGTATACAAAGAAGAGACAAATAAAAAAGGAGACAATCCTCTTATTATTGCTAAACATAAAGGAGCTAATCTTATATTAACACCACATATTGGTCTGTCTACTGCTGCTCCTGCTGCTCCTGCTGCTGTTGTTGCTGCTGCTGCTGTTGTTGCTGCTGTTGCATCACGCTCCTTGTCTTTATTGCCCCTTTTGTCTCCTTTTTTGCCTCCCTTTTCTCTTTCTTATTTATTCAACTTCCTCTTATCTTCTACTAAACCCTAAACCCTAAACCCTAAACCCTAAACCCTAATTTGTTATTTCTGTATAGGTGCAAGTACTCATGAGGCTCAAGTAAATGTTTCTGTAGATGTTGCCATGCAAATAGAACAAGTACTATTAGGACATTTACCTACTGCTGCTGTTAATCTACCCGTAAGCAGCAGCAGCAGCAGCAGCAGCAGCAGCAGCAGCAGCAGCAGCAGCAGCAACTGCAGCAGCAGTGGGAGGAGAGAGGACGGATGTGTAGTAGTAATAGCAGTATAAGGCAGCAACGAATTATGCAGATCAGCAACAGCAGCAGCAGCAGCAGCTGCTGCTGCAACAGCAGCAGGATTTGCTACATTATATGCATGCATGCATGCATGCGTCTGCCTGCATGCATGCATGCATGCATGCAGGTCTGTGTAAATTTGCTGCTGCAGAGTGTACGAATAAATGATATGGGAAGATTTGCATCAAATATTCATCATGCAGAAATACTAGGTAAGCTGTATATACACCTCAATTTGCATGCATGCATGCATGCATGCATGCATGCATGCATGGATATTATTATTACTATATTAATATATAGTAATAATATATTAATATTATTAATGCTAGATATAATGCTAATATTATTATTAACATACAACAGACACAAAATGCATGCAACACACTAAAAAAACCCTAAACCCTAAACCCTAAACCCTAAACCCTAAACCCTGGATATATATTTATGCTGCAGGCCGTTTAGCTAGTCAATTATTAACACAACCAATGGAGAGTCTAAGCCTGAGGGTTTCTGGAGACATTGAGGGCGAACAATTAGAGGTCTTATTATTAGCTGTTGCCCAGGTAAACCCTAAACCCTAAACCCTAAACCCTAAACCCTAAACCCTAAATATTTTTGTTTGTATCTAACCAAATAGATAAATAAATTAGTCAAATAAACCCTAATAAAAATATGAATAAAATAAGTAATAAAGAATACAAAATTAACTAATAAATAATTAAATAAATAAATAAAATAAAATAAATATATAATTTTTTTTCTTCTTATACAGGGAGCTCTTGCTACTCATTGCCAGCATCGAGTCAATTTCGTCAACGTTAGACAACTCGCTGCACAACATCAAATCAAACTCGCCGTAGAAAAAGGTCTAATTATTGCTGCTGCTGCTGCTGCTGCTGCTGCTGCTGCTGTTGCTGCTGTTGCTGCTGTTGGGGGTGTTGGTGATGGTGGGTGCTGCTGTTGGTGCTGATTGTGTTGCTGCTGCTGCTAGTGTTTCTGCTACTAATATTGCTGCTACTTTTACTAATATTGCTGCACTTGCTGCTACTGTTGCTGCTGTTGCTGTTGCTGCTGCTGTTGCTGCTGCTTCTGTTGTTGCTGTTGCTGCTGCAGCATATGGTGAATGTAGTTCATTATATTTAGAGGTGTCTGTACACTCCAATAAAGAAGAAGGAATAATAAGTATTTGTATAACAAAAGATAATAATTTTATTATAAAAAAAATAAATAATATACCTATACAATTCTGTATGCCTATTATACACCCTAATTATTATCATCATGCTCCTCCTCCTGCTGCTGCTGATGCTGCTGCTGCTGCTGCAGCAGCAGCAGGAAGAAGTCCACTAGCAGCAGGAGGAGGTGCAGCAGAAGCAGCAGCAGCAGCAGCAGCAGCAGAGAAGAGCAAGAGAGATGCTAATGGTGATGGTAATGGTAAAGCTGCTACTGAGGCAGCAGCAGCAAGCAGCAGCAACAGCAGCAACAGCAGCAACAGCAGCAGCAACAGCTGCTGCGCACCTATTTATCTCTTCTATACTCTCCATGTGTAAGTCATACAATCAGACACAGCAGCAGCAGCAGCAGCAACAGCAGCAGCAGCAGCAGCAGCAGCAGCAGCAGCAGCAGCAGCAGCAGCAGCAACTTTTTATTGTCTCCTTTCTTTTTTATAAAAAAAAAAGTGTCTCCTTTTTATTGTTTCCTTTTTTATTATTGTCTCCTTTTTTTCCCTTAATTGTCTCCTTTTTGTCTCCTTTTTTTCCCTTAATTGTCTCCTTTTTGTCTCCTTTTTTTCCCTTAATTGTCTCCTTTTTTCCCCTTAATTGTCTCCTTTTTGTCTCCTTTTTTTCCCTTAGTTGTCTCCTTGTTGTCTCCTTGTTGTCTCCTTGTTGTCTCCTTGTTGTCTCCTCTTTTTTCCTTAATTGTCTCCTTTTTGTCTCCTTTTTGTCTCCTTTTTTTCTTAATTGTCTCCTTGCTGTCTCCTTTTTGTTTCTTTTTTCCCTTAATTGTCTCCTTTTTGTCTCCTCTTTTTTCCTTAATTGTCTCCTTGTTGTGTCCTTGTTGTCTCCTTGTTGTCTCCTTGTTGTCTCCTCTTTTTTCCTTAATTGTCTCCTTGTTGTCTCCTTGTTGTCTCTTTTTTTTTTTCCTTAATAGGGATAAGCCTGGTGTATTAGCATCAATATTAAGTCTCCTTAGCCAAGAAAATATAAATGTAGCTAATTGTCATCTAGGTCGTCTCCCTGCTGCTGCTGCTGCTGCTGCTGCTGCTGCTGCTGCTGCTGCTGCTGCTGCACATACTACACCTACTACACCATCAGCAGCACCGCAAGAAGCACCATCATTAGCATCAGGAGGAGCAGCACCATCAGCACAATCATCAGCAGCAGCAAGAGGAGCAGCAGCAGCAGCAACAGCAGCAAATAAAGAAGTATTAGGACTATGTATATTTCATACAGATAATAAGGTAGAGGAACAAATCATAAAAAAAATAAAAAAATTTATTTTTATAAAAGATGTTAAAATATTTGCTACTCCTACTATATTAGGACAACAATTATATCTGCAGCAGCAGCAGCAGCAGCAGCAGCAGCAGCAGCAGTAGTAGTAGTAGTAATAGTAGTAGTAGGAGGAGGAGGAGGAGGTGGTGGTGGTAATAAGCAGCAGCAGAAGCAGCAGATTGCTGCGGTGGTTGGGGATGTAAAGGTGCACAGAAGCAGCAGCAGCAGCAGCAGCAGCAAATGCAGCAGCAGCAGCAAATACAGCAGCAGCAACAGCAAATGCAGCAGCAGCAGCAACAACAACCGCAGAAAGTGCAGCAGATGTATAACATAATATTTTATTTATTTATTTATTTATTTATTTATTTATTTTTTTTTTTTTTTTGTCATTAAAATTATAAACAAAAATAAATGCAAATATTAATTAGCATCCAAACCCTAAACCCTAAACCCTAAACCCTAAACCCTAAACCCTAGACAGGAAACCCTAAACCCTAAACCCTAGATCCTAGATTCTAAACTTTACACCCTATATCGTAAACCCTAGACACTAAACCCTAAACCCTAAACCCTAAACCCTTGCAGGAGGCCATCCCTGCATAGAATAACCCCTTATCCAAAGCCCCAATCATATACATGCAAGTGTGAATGCATGCATTGTGCATGCATGCATGCATGCAAAAAAAAAAAATAAATATTATAGATTGTTCGTTCCTTTTTATAGGGTTTATTAGCATAAACAAATATATTTTATCTTTTAATTAATTTAATTAAATTAATTTAATTAAATTAATTAATTAAATTAATTAAATTAATTAATTAATTTAATTAATTTAATTTAATTTAATTAATGCAGCAGCAGCAGAGCAGCAAAGAGAGCAGATATCACCAACGCGACGGGGGGGGCCCCCTCGTAGAGGGGCCCCTGTCTGAGGGGGGCCCCCCATGACTAGATACTCAGCAGCTATAAACCCTTTTTTATATTTAATTAATTAATTAATCAATTTATTTATTTATTTATTTATTTATTAAATAAATAAATAAATAAAAACCCTTAAAATGAGGGAGAGGGGAGGGGAGGAGCTGCAGGCAGAGCAGCGATGAGCAAACCCTAAACCCTAAACCCTAAACCCTAATCCCTCAATGAAAAGACATTGCTGTCGATACACCTCACAGCAGGAGCAGCAATGGCTGCTGCCGCAGCTGCGGCTGCTGCTGCTGTTGCTCCAGTTCCTGCTGCTGGGTCTTGCCCTGTCTTCAGTTGCTATACCTCCTACTGCAGCAGCAGCAGCAGCAACTGCTGCTGCTGCTCCTCCTCCTCCTGCTGCAGGCCACACATTGTTAGGACCCGAAGGGATATTGATGCTGCAGCGATCCCCTTGCGGGTGTCCCTTTGCTGCAGCAGCAGCAGCAACGACAGCGGCAAAGACAACAGCAGCACGAGCAGCAACAGCAGCAGCAGCAGCAGGTTCCCATCCATCTGCTGATGTATTACGGAGGGGTAGGCATTCAAAATGGCTCGCTGCAGGTATTCTCCCCTGCAGCAGCAACAGCAGCAGCAGCAACAGCAGCAGCAGCAACAGCAGCAGCAGCAGCAACAGCAGCAGGCGACTTGGATTCCTTCAACGGATTCCTGAGATAAGATCAACAATTCCTCGTGCTGCTGCTGCTTCTGCTGCTGCTGCTGCTGGAGGTTACTGCCGCCTCAGCGCTACCGGCGTATTGAATACAGGCGACACTCCGCAGCAGCAGCAACAGCAGCAGCAGCAGCAGCCGCAGCAGCAGCAGCAGCAGCAGGAGCGTTATGAGGATCGTTATAGGAAGTTAATATATAGTGAGGGTACAGAAGAAGAGCAGCAGCAGCTATGGTGTGAGCTGCAGCAGCAGCAGCAGCAGCAGCTAAGTACAATAGGATTAATAGGTATACGTAGTGGTTCTTTATCTGCAGCAGCAGCAGCAGCAGCAGAAGCAGCAATAACAGCAGGAGGAGAGCAGCAAAAAAAAAAAGGATATAATATACAAGACATAGATATTATTTCTTCTTTTCCTCCTGGTCTACCTCCTCTACCTCCTGAATCACAGCAGCAGCAGCAGCAGCTGCAGCAGCAGCAGCAGCAGCAGCGCCAGCAGCAGCTAATTGACGAATTAAAAAGAGGAGAGAGGCAGCACATCGTACCCAAGGGAATGTTAACAAGAATGAATCTACAACAATTATGTAAGGCAGCTAGCTAGCTAGCCAGCTAGCTAGCTAGCTAGCCAGCTAGCTAGCTAGATGAGTAGCTAGCTAAGTAGCTAGCTAGCTAGCTAGGTAGATGAGTAGCTAGCTAAGTAGCTAGCTAAGTAGCTAGCTAGCTAGCTAGCTAGATGAGTAGGTAGATAAGTAGCTAGCTAGCTAGCTAGGTAGCTAGGTATGCAGCTAGCTAGGTAGCTAGATATGTAGCTAGCTAGGTAGCTAGGTAGGTATGTAGATAAGTAGCTAGCTAGGTATATGGCTAGGTAGCTAGCTAGCTAGCTACCTAGCTACCTAGCCATATACGTGTGGGCTAGCTAGCTGTTTCTTAGGTACCTGTTGGTTATCTAATTAGCTAGCTAGCTGGCCAACTAGGTATACGCTGCTGCTGCTGCTGCTGCTGCAGTTTGCTTTGCCGCTGCT
>NW_013564122.1:0-12145 GCF_000499605.1 Eimeria maxima | reverse complement strand
TACTGCGGGAGAGGTATCCGACCTTGCGGATGTTGCATCGGATGAAATGGAACAGCTACAAGGAGCTAAGGGTTCAACGAGTGTCCGCTAGAACTGGAACACTCCAAGGAGGTGGGTTGTCATAAAATGGGCTTTTAGGCCTTGAAGCACTTTTCGTGGAATGCAGCTGGCCGTATCTGTTGCGCCGTCTTGTGGTATGCTGTGGGTGGAGGACATGTTTCGTTTTCGTCTGATGCGTTCATGAACTAACACTACTGGGGGAAGGTTATCCCGTCCTGAGTATGTTGCATTTGATGCAATGGAACTGCTACAAGGTGTTAAGGGTGTAAACAATGTTTGGTAGACCCGCTACAGAAACAGCAGGTGGGTCGTGTCTTAAAATGAGCCTTTAGGTCTGCAAACGCTTTTCGAGTGATGCGCTTCATGGTTATATCGGCTTGTTGTATGGTGTGGATGGTGGCCAAGTTCGACTGGAATGTGGTGCCCGAGTCTTGCAGGGTAGTAGCATGCCAGCAATCTCAGCCCATGCGTTCAGAGCAGATTATTTGCAGCAGATGCTTAGGGACCGGTAGTGGTTTAAGGTGCGTTGTGGTCTGCATAGAAAGCCTCCGATGTGCGAACGACACGCGCGGGTGCTTCATCATGTTCGAACGTCTGCCTCGCGTTAACAGGCAAAGTGTACTGCTATAAATGCGTTGCTGGGGATATGGGCACAGTTGTTTGAAATCCCTAGCTGGCTGCTGCCGTTGAGCTGCCTGAAACTTACAACCCAACCTGTTGAACGTCAGAAAACAAAGGTATTCTGGTGCTTGTTATATGCTAGTTTTATGTACTGTGTTCTCGCTATGGTTAGTTTGCTCCCTAACGGTGTAGAAACGCAGATATTGGTTTGATAAGCGCAGAGCTTTTGTGCACCACTCGTTCCACTCACGCTTCCCATGACGAATGCCCTTGACGCTCCCTGGCCTTCCAAGATATAATCTTGCACATGTCATGTTGCAGCAATCGGCACTAACATTGGAAGGTTGTATCTTCAAAGGGTAGGGGTGTCCGAGCCATGTACATTTGCCATGGATTTCACGGGAAACTGCCTTCCATGAATAGATCACGGTGCAAGGCCGATACACTGGCGTATTCCATACGCCACACCGTTAAGGGAACTGGAGGTTGTTAGAGAGTTCATCGTTCATCAGTAGTATGCCGGACAGTTCGACGAAGTGCACATATTAGGTAGATAGCCTTCGGCATGGTGCGGGAGAGGTATCGGGCCTTGCGGATGTTGCGGTTGGTCCAATGGAACAGCTACAAGGAGCTAAGGGTTCAACGAGTGTCCGCTAGAACTGGTACACTCAAAGAAGGTGGGTTGTGCCATAAAATGGGCTTATATGCCTTGAAGCACTTTTCGTGGAATGCAGCTGGCAGTATCTGTTGCACCGGCCTGTGGTATGCTGTGGGTGGAGGTGACGTTCTGTTGCGACGACTTGTGGTATGCTGTGGGTGGAGGGCACGTTTGGGTATCGTCTGGGTGCTTCATGAACCAACACTACTGGCAACGAGGTGGTGAAGGTATATATGTGCTTTCTTCGCCTTCGTAAACGGCTTGAGTAGAGAACATCTGCAGGATTATATCGTCGACCATTAGGATGGTAATTGGAACATTTGGGAAGAACTGACGCAACCCTGCCTTCCTTGTATACACCGTTGACAGTTGACAGTAAACAGACAAGAGCAGTAAGGGGCTCGATGGGACTCCATTGGACTATTTCACACTCGTTGAAAGCACTGGGGGTGCTTAGAGAGTTCATGGTTAACCAGGAGAATGCTTGATAGTTTGCTAGGTTTGCGAACCACATCAAGAGCACTCCATATTGGCGGGTTTCAGAATTCGTCAACCTTGTTGGTCGTGCCGGACATTAGGCCTTCAAGTGCTCAACAGTAGTAGTCATGGTACTAGGATGTTGGATTTTCGCTGTCCTTATAGAGAGGTGTGTTTGAGACTGTTTTGGCTACTAACGCGCTCTCCGACGTCTCCGTAAGCGTGCGAATTACGACGTAGAAGTAGTTCGCCAACGCAGAGGCAATGCCACGCACACAGGAAGTGTGTCTGCGCAATACGAACTCCTGACCCTTCGAAGTTGCTTATGTGGCCATCTCGTTTCCCCATAAAGAATCGCTCCCCTCAGCATACAAGCCGTTCGGGAGAACCCGCTTGACTCTCGTCAATTATGTTGCGTCCATAGTAAATAATGTTCTTCCAAATGGAAATTGCGCCTTTGTGAGGTGGACGCGTTCAAGGATAAAGACGCAGTACCTCTACCTTGGAAGTGCTGGGAGGGCAATACGCTCGACACGCTGTTTCATCTTTTGTAGGTATAGCATCTTAGTTCAGTTGAGCAGACAGCATTCGCACTATGTCGCTGCTCGGGGGTAATGGATGGAGCCGGAGCCCAGATCTGGCGTACTGCGGAAGCATTACACCACCCTAATTATGTTCAATTTGAAGCAGTGGAACTGCTACAAGTAGCTAAAAGTTCAACGAGTGTTCACTAAAACTGATACGCACAAAGAATGTGCGTTGTGGCATAAGACGAGCTTTTTGGACTTGAAGCAGTACTGGGAACGTTTGACCACTGGCCCGAACCCCAAGAGGAGGGAGGAGCAAAGTCACGTTTGAATGTTAAAAATATACGCTAGCGAATCACTGCTGAGCAAACGGTTACCACCCAAATAGTTGACTTGTGTAGGTCTGCGTCGTGCAAGGTAGAAGCGTGTCTGCTATGACAGCACATTCTGGGATAGCCGCAATTATCGAATACCCTTCTTGTGAATTTGCTGCACATGTTTTATGGACAAACACGTGTAAACGTGACTATAATTGAGGCGATCCGGGGAAGAACTGTACGATATTTAGTATAACAAATGGCATTCGTGTATCGGCTGGCACTCGGAGCAGCCTGACAGTTGCAGCTGTTGCAGTACACAAGGCTCTCGAGGAACAGTTCTTAGCGCATTTCGACTCGTATAATGACAGTAATCCTGCTACGATGGGATTGGCCAGCGGTACTGCTGGTAGCATACGAAACTGGGAATTGGTGAGAGTTTTGGTACTCAGGGATTGCAGCAGTATTATGCTGGATACATGCTAGCTGTATGTGCTGTAATCTCTTTATGGGTACTTTGCAGGCTCACGGCGCCTTTCCAGACCTTTGCGCGATACGCGCAGCGAGTGTGTTTCTGTTCACGCCACGTGCCACGTGCGCACTGCATCATGAAAATACCTAAGAGTGTTGACACAATAAAGTGCATAAGCAGTGATGTCTTGTCGGGAATTTTAATGCACGCCCATCTGGGTACTTCCAACGTGATTCATTCTAGCGCATGTTAAATTTTCGCCCCACACTGTTAGTACTTATCTGTGGGGACAGTGTTTCCGAGCGCACTGTGAAACGGAGACACTTTGCAAGTTCCAGCGCGGCGTCTAAGGTCTGCGGGGGATTTGCGCAGCTTTGTTTCCACTCACAGGTACCTCAGCCACCTTGAACATCAAAAAAGGGAGGTATTATGCTGGCTGATGAATGCTAGCTGTATGTGCTGTATTCTAGTCATGGGAGTTTGTAGGCTTACGGCGCCATTCCATCTTGACCCTTTGATACGACCTCATTTGGTTGGTACGCACAGAGCGTGTGTTTTTGTGCAGGATACTTACCACTCACGCTTCGTGGTGACATTGCACTTCTATGTTTTTTCTGTCAACGTGATGTGGCGTAACCTTGCACGTACTCCTAATTCTGTCAAGTGGCTCGCCAGGACTTCATTGTCTATGTGGTTGGACGATTCCACAGCCCACGCTGTTAAGGTTACTGGAGGTGCTTAGAGAATCCACAGTTCATCAGGGGAATGCTAGCCACAATGTTTGGTCTTCGCAACACATGAAGGATCATCTGCATTATATCGCTCGTGCCGCGCTGCATTATCTCGTATGTTACGTGCTTGCATAAAACCCGCTACACATTGGAGAACTGGGGCGATACAGTTTAGCATGTTTGGTGGTGCACGCTGAGCATGAAGTTCCAGGTGGCACTGGGGCTAATTGGGATGATGTTTTGTTTTTGTGGACATTTTTCATTTTGTTGATGGTGCTCATTAAATGTAAATTGAAGAACAGGAATACTTACCTGTGGAGTCAATGCTTACCCTGTGGAAGTGAATTGAGCAAAAGGAATACTTATCTGTGGAGACAATGTTTGCGAGCACAATGTGAAACGGCGACAGTTTGCAAGTTCACGTATCTAGTGGAAGGTCTGTAGGCAAAAGCGTCGGCGTCCACTCAAGGTTCCGTGTTCTCAAATGCCTTGACGATTCAGCTTGTAAGCATTTGTGACTGTTGGTAGCAACCTCATGGACACTGTAGTTGGCGTCCCGTAGGATACGATGGTTGTCAACAAAGCCTGATGGATGTCTACTCTTCGTTATTGTTGAAATAGCTGTGGGGGACGGTGTTGATGTGCGTGCTGCATTCTCCCCTGGTTTTAACATAAAGGAAACTGCGATTACCTAAGTTGACTGGAGGGTCCCCTAAACTCGCAGCTAGTACGGTTCCTCTCGCGTAGCCAGATTAGAGTAAGGAGTTGGGTTTGCTTCATCTGATTTTGATTCGATACCTGGGATGGGCGATGCTGAGACATTGTACCCACTCCGTTCCAGACAAGCTTGGATCGTGTTGACCAGTGCTTCAGGGAGGTGGTGTCCTGCTCCATATCTGCTATGCAGAATATGCCTGGCAGTTGCGGAGCAGGAACACCGTTACATTCCCAAGCTATAGGCATTTGAGGGCATTTACACATCACGCGTTGCCTCTGTTGTTATGTTTGCGTATATTCTACTGCTCGATTTGCATGAAGGTGCAGTGCATTTGCCTCCGAACGTATAATCACTCCTGCCGATTTTCACAGAAAGTGCGCTTAGGAAGAAGCCACTTCGCTTGCTTCCTAGGCTCAATCCTGCTGGTCCGGCTGGAAAAGGGATAGTGAAAGACGCAGCAAAAAGTAAGTTGTCTGCCTGTATATTGCGAGGAAAGTGAATGGGAAATCCCCAGATTAGCCGGGTGATTTTGATAAACACTAGATGGTGCGTCCGCCTGTGTGTGGCCAGGTGCACTTTAGCAATTAGCTTGCTAGTCTTCGATAGATGTTAGTTACTGCACATTTTCATAAGATGTGTGAAGCGTATTATCCTGGTAATACAGGAAAACGTGAATTCACAAGTATTTACGCATTGCCTGGCCAACAATATTTCGCCATACAAAACCGCAACCATTTTTAATTGCAGTTTTGTAGATCGCTGACCAGACTAGCTGTCGTACCAGAGCGATGTGCATGCCATGCTTCTGTTTGTCAGTGGGGGTGGATCGCAGATATGGTATCTGCTGGTCGCAGTGGCAAAATCCTTGCAGAGTGCTCCTGACACTTCTGTGTCGGTAGAAGCTTGGCCGCTCCTCATTACAGAAGCAGCCTGCGGGACTGCAGCAGGTGCCGTGCAAGCAAGCACGAAGTGTGCCAACGCTTGCCGTACTACCGTTTGAATTGCAGTTATCTTGTTTGTACTGAGGCCCACGGTGTAACCGGATCTAGGGGGTACGCATCCTTACCAATGCTACTGCAGCAGACACCGCTTACTAGTGTTTGGCAATTTCGGCAATACATTTGGCCCTCACCTGCGATAATGCGTGTGGAGGCTAGCTGTTGCAGTTGTTGGTGCTCAAAACGTGCGCCAGCATCTACGGCAGTACACATGCAGATGCCAGATTAGGTGTTTGGCATCTGCATGTGTACTGCCGTACGCGTTGCGCATCATTAAAATAACTCACATTAACTCCCAGCCGGACACATGACCTCTGGACGAATTCAGCTCGTACGTGGGACAGGACGGCTTACCTTTCAATGAAGTGCATATATGACCCTCATGTAATCTTTTGAGGCGTTAGACTAGTCGGCACCCATACAGGCCTTGCATTTGAGTCCGACTCCACGGCTTTAGTGGTGGCGACACCAGCGAATTGCTCGACAAAACCAATGAATTCCCTGAACACAGAATGCTGGAGCACAGTCGCCACGCGAATTGATCTTAGCGTTTTGGCAAACCAGATAGTGGGTTCCTTTCGGTACTATGGACGATTGGTGTGTTAGTGCGAATATGAGAGGAACACAGCTCATTTCCGGCCTTGGATATCAAATGAATTTCATACCTTTATCTATGCATGAGCTATCTGGTTACCACCTTTCCGGGGCTCGAATGCAGTTTGTGAGTGTAGTTGGATTTAGCCGTAGACGATTCACTGAAAGTGTGTATTGACATTTTTCTCAAGCTATTTGTGCTTCACTGTAGTGGCTGCATTTCACCTATCGCCGGTGGTGATTGACGTGCCAATTCATTCGTCCATTGTTGTGTGGTCCAATGCAGGCAACCACCGTGTCAGCTACGATATGTACTGCTTCGATCACAAGCGCGATTTTGGTGCTTCTCTGTGCACCATGTGACGCCCGCATGGAAAAGGTGTAATACCTGACTGCTCCAGGGTGTAAGGGAGAAATACCGAGCCACCTGGGGCACTTACCGTAGACTGCAGACGGCATGTTCCAACTCAGTCACTGCTGTTCCGACTGAGTTGCCCATCTTGGAAATAACCGTGGGTTCAGCTCGGTTACTGCTACTTTGGACTGTTCTGTCCACAGAACGTGTGATCGATCCACTTGCCCGCCACTCAGGGAGTGCGTCAACAGAGCCCTAGAACACTGCTACCGGGTGGAATCCTCAATAACGTTGAGCTTTCAACCTGCGGGATTTTTCTTGTGTTACGGATTCGCAAAACAACGATGTTAGTAGAATTAGTTCGGCACAAGCTTATGCAAGGCATATAAAATTAAATGTCGTGCCGAAGACGGTGAGTAATTGTCTGCCGTTGGCAGATCACGTCTTTGGATTGAAACGCCACCAATATCTTTTACCCCAAGTGTTGGGAACATCAATCGCCTCTACCGTTAGGAATGCCGCCGACTCAAAGAATTCCAACTTATGAAGTGCTAACAGCCGCTAAAGCTTTGGGAAGGTGCAGAATCGAATGCGGTAACAGATAGTGTGTCGAGAACTTTGATTAGCATGTTCTGGGTCAGGCATAGAATATCCGTAGCGATCACCAGCATAGAATGAACACTTGCCGGTTCAAGGACCGTCTTCAAAGCTGCCCAGAGGAGCGGCGAGCACTTCAGAGGGGAAAGTAGGATCACACACTACCTTATACCGGATCCTAGATTAGCTCGATGGATCATAGATTGTGCGGCTTGTCTAACCCTAACCCTAACCCTAACCCTACCCTAACCCTAACCCTAATCCTAAACCCCTAACCCTAACCCTAACCCTAACCCTAACCCTAACCCTAAACCCTTTTTTTTGTTGGCACCGAAGCGCCATGTATGCAGCCTAAACTGCGGAGTTTCCCCATAAATGTCATCTACATTGAACACGAATGCTGCCAGGGAGTGTGGTCCCCACATTGTTTAGACTGTGAGCAGCCAGCGACCACATCGGCGTGATTACTATACGAACTAACCGTTTACACATTTGCACCTGGTTTTGTTCTGACGTTCATGAGGCAACCAGACGCACTCCGCCACCGCCGCTGGTAAGATGATTTCAATTCCACTGGCTTACGATGCGTATTTCACGTTATGCATACGCATCGGCGTTTGGCGTTTATATAGCAACACGGCATTTTCCGGCACAAACTCGATGTTGCGAAAATGACAAATGCCAGGTACCACCGGTGTCATGATTTAAGGTTTAGTGACAAGCTGGAATGTGTTGTTGGCCGACGACATTTCTCCCGTGCTTTCGCAGGTATATGCATTTGCTTGTGCTGCAGTCTTTAAAGCTCCTAGGCCTAAAGGGTTGGAAGATCTACAAGATTGCCAACTCGCGTACTTCACAGGAGGATAGTGCTTGCTGTTGAACCATTCTGCAAATGATGCTTGCCATGGTGAAACGTTTTCTATAGCACTGTAGGGAAGGTCCCAATGTTCTAGTGGAACGTGTTCTCCCCCCTAATGCCTCCGGGGTCTGGTGTACCTGACGGTTGTGTATTCAGGGAGTACGTCAACCTTACCGGCACATTTTCCAAACAACGGTAGCTACTTTAACGCTGGGCAAGGTTTTCAAACGGCTTGGTTAGCTGTAAGGAATTCTTGGGTTCCATGGGTTTGCGAACAGTCGACGCTAGCTGAAAGGATTCTTGCGTTGCATGGGTTTGCGAACAATCGACGCCTTTGGTGTCGATTCAAAAGGCAAACCATTAGGGATTGACGGGTAGCAGTTAGTAAGTTAGGAGAGTATACGGAATGATCAGACAGCAAGCAGATGGGGTAATGTCAATGGCTGCTGCTTTCACGGTCTCCCTCCAGCAAAACGTAAAACTACAAATCAGCACACCGGACATTCCTGTAAACGTTGAGGGTGTTGCAACATGATCCATTATCCCGTCGGGAGGCTTTCAATGCTCAACCACGTTGAAGGCCGTAAGTCTGGGAATAGTTCCTTATGTACAAATGTAACGCTCTGAGTTTTGGTAAAGCCGTGTGTAACATTTAATGTTAATAATCAGCGCCGCCTGCACCTTGAATAGTGCACAGTGGCACGTAAGCGTGCATGGCATTGACAGGGACACTTCGATATGGTCAACAGCGATCGTTGGCGCCTCCCTGCAACTGCTCCCTCAAGCCACAGAGCGCACGTAGGCAGCATGTGAATGTGGAATGAAGCAGAGAGACGGGAAGGGCACTGCAAAATGCCGGGGAGGTCACGAAAAAGCCACTACCGCCTCGCCTAGGATACTTTGTGAGCGCACTTGAAGCTATCGTATAATCTAATCCGATAAAAGCGAACTTCAATGGCGGGCATGCGCTGATTCCTTCCCTGCTTTATACATACAGACAGTAGGCATCCTCCAAGCGTACCTTTACCCTTTGGTGCGGGGTGCACACTACCTTCATTCATTCTCTCGACGTAATCGAGACTCCCACAGCAGCAATGGGAGAAACGCGTTACGGATACCACATCTTGCGCTGCCTTGCTCTCCACGCCTTACGTATGTGATGAGTAGCACTCCATTCATAGAGACATTGATGGGTGCAGGAAGAGAGCAGGTGTGATCTGACGTTTGTAGCCACTCTGTTAGGATAGGCAGGGCTTTCCGTATATGCATGGCATACAGATGGTGTGTTTCACTGCCCTGCTGCCCCTGTGATGTCTGCTGAAGATTGCCTACAAGTTTTGGGATTAGTCTGGGCATAGCGGTATAACCATCAGTGAACCAACAGCTGAGGCATACGATTAGGCTGTTGGCTGTTCGCCGTTATTAGAAAGTCAAGTCACACATACCCGACCACGTGCCAGGCTGTGAGGCTTTACAGGGGTTTTGCACAGATGCACCTTGATTTTTTTGGAAACCTCATGATTACTTCGTCTGCATCCCGCTAGAGTGGCGTCTTCAACAATAGCAACAGGAGGTGCACTTCGCGAAGTAAAAGCCCGCAGTGCCGTTTGGTTGGGATTAGCGATGCCAGTTCGATGTGGACAACATACGTCATCGCTGACTGTCTACCAACACCTGATTGGAAGTACAAGAAACGGTTGCTCAGTGTGCCTTGCCATTTCCACGACTCTGTGGGTTATGTCTGACAATTCAGGAAGGTTTCAACCGCCCTCCCAGAACACTTCAACGCCACATTGAGAGCGTTGTTCTCGAATTCTGGGTGTGCTGGCGTAGAGCTGCGGAGAGCAGGTGTAGTATGCTCGTGCGGTCGTTACTCCTAAACATTGTGCGTATAGGCAGTAAGAAACGCTCACATGTACTTCGCCTACGGTATGGAATGATCCCAGGATACACATGATGTGAACGTGACGGCGTTGGTATATATGTCTGCCTCAGGTGTTGTCCACGCGCTGCTCTGGTGACGCATGTCGACCAGTCAAATGCTCCGAACGAGATGCTGCCGCGGGGTTGGGAATATTCTCGCATTATAGTGCTTTGTATTGAAGGGAATAACGTTCACATAATTTATGTCTCTGCTTTCGGATGCGCCAACGAGGTGTGTCTTCAGGTAGTACGCTGGCCCAACTGCATTGTCAACAATATCCTCGTGCGGATATGTGTATCGACATCTTTAGGCATTGCCATATCCGTTGCTGGAGAGATGCGCCTTTGCATGAGGTTGTTTGTTACGTCTGAGCATCCTCCGCAATTTTCCCAAGCGATATCTGTACTTGGCCCTGGGGACAGATAGTGTTGCAAACAGTTGGTGCTGTCTTCGTTGTAATGGGAATGTTTTTAAGGTGCGTGACGGGGAGAAGTATGTGTGTCCCACTGACCCGCTGTTCTTTAGGGCAGCTCCAACAACACTATATGCAAAATAAATGGCAGTCCTACGACATGGTTTATGCAACCGATGGATACTTCGGGATATGTTTGGTTTGAAACAAGGATGTTTCGAATCTGCGTAATGGAGAGAAGTTTGTGCGTCCCACTGAATTGCTGCCATGCCACTAGCTATTAAATTCGATAATACTGCTGAACGCGCACGGGTGGCTGCTATGGCGAAAGCATAGCGAAGCCCGCAATGATATCAGAGAGGTATAGATGAGTTCGCGTATGTATCAGTGAGCCTATAGCGGCGCGGGGCAACGTACGAGTGTGAGAATTTTTAAAGTTCGGGTTCTTTGTAGCTGGCAGTTTTTGAATCTGCGTATTGGAGAGCAGGTGGTGAGTCCCATTGGCCTGGAGCCATGGCACGCACTTATCCCTGGTTTAGGCGATTGAGCCGTCATTTGGATGGACTGTTTCTATCGGGGTGCGACGGATACCCTACAGCTTGACAGAGAATGCCTACTGCTAGATTGTGACAAATGCAGCTGATGCTCATACATGTGGATGTGTCTCGTCTTCAGTACGTTTGTGCATACTCCACAGACTGTGAGACTCCTCTTGCATTTTGAGCAGTATATGCTCCCCTTTGCGCTTGCTTCGCTTTCGCGGACACACGTTGGCACGGACAAAAGACTTGGAAGGTGCGCCCTTGCAATTGGGCGTGCTAGTTCCAAACGAAAGATGGCAAATATGCCGGGGTCGGCCCTGTGGATTACAGCAAACCCTGCAAGAGTGTCTGGGGAAGCCGCCCAACTGTTTTACAAAATACGCTCCTGTGGTGGCTTAATAATTAGCCACTGGATCAGGCGGGCCATACGTCATGTGCTCGTATTGCGCTGCCTTGTCGAATTCATGCGAACAAGACCTCAATGTGGGTCCCTACCCGTCCGTTTGTGCATGCGAAAACGAAGGTGCACCGTCTGCACATATTGCCCGTTTTGCCCGTTTTCATGTCTCACACAGAATCGAAGCTCGCCTAGACGCATTGCATACATCTGTCGAGTTTTCGAAGGTAAGTGGCATGCATGCATGCGTTGTTGGAGAACCTCAGGGTTCGACGCTGTGTCAGGAAGTGAGAATCTCACACGGAGGCCCACCCTGCTGCATTTCTCAGAGTATCCAAGCAATCGCTCAAATGCGCTGCCAAACGGGACCACACGACGGTCCCGGTCCACACGACGGTCTAGGAGATTGGCAGTGTTCATCAGTCGGCTGGTGCTCATGCTGGTGTCTGGTGCACCATTTGAGCGCAGCGTTGCTTCGAGTTTCTTCGAGTGCATGATATAGCAGGACTCGCTTTTCGGGTAAAGCACGCAGTCCAAGCTGCCAGTCCTGATGAATCCGGCTGCTCCGGTAGTGATCGTTGATCGCTGCGCACGTCCTGATGCCATCCGTCTCAGCTCAAGGCAGCACGCAACACCTGGTCTTTGGGAGATTGGTTTATATGGCGTGATTCCCAACACCGTGCAAGGTTCCTTCTCGTACTCCGACAGCCACAGTCTACGTGGGATGGGGATCTAAGCAGTATCAAGTGCTTGTCCTATTCTCACCAATTGCTTGTCCTATTCTCAGTTATTGTAGTTCACGAGCTGCTGTGAAGGCCGTCCCAAATTATCTGTAACCGAACAGGCAGTGCGTCCATATATATATATATATATATATATATATATA
>NW_013564121.1:0-12705 GCF_000499605.1 Eimeria maxima | reverse complement strand
ATCTGGTGCACGAGTAGGCCGAGGCAGCAGCTAAAAGGGACTTTTTCCTCTGTTTAGTCAGAAAACCCAAAGAAGACAATGAGGGGACACCTCCAGCAGCAGCAACAGGTCGTCGTCTGCTGCTGCAGCAGCAGCAGCAGATGATCTGGTGCACGAGTAGGCCGAGGCAGCAGCTAAAAGGGACTTTTTCCTCTGTTTAGTCAACTGTCTCTTCTTTTTTAAGTGTCTTCTCCTTTAAGAGACACAGAATCCATAACAGCAGCAGGAGCAGCAGTTCTGCTGCTGCTGCTGCTGCTGCTGTTGAACCTGGCAGCAGCAACAGTGCCTGCACGTGCGTGAAAACCTCATATGACCCCGCAACATGCTGCTCTCAGGAGACAGAAGCAGCAGCACGAACAGTAGCAGCAGCAGCAGCACTGTCCCCTCGCTACTGTCTCCTCCGTACTGCATCCTAAGGGCTGCCGTTTACTGCCCACACTAACCATGTAGCCCTCTAGGGTTTAGGGTTTAGGGCTACCCATAGATCTGCTAGGTAGGGTTTTAGTATTCCCCATGAGGGTTTAGGGCCCACGGAGCAAGGTTCAGGGTTCATACTTTAGGGTTTAGGGCCACAGACATTAGTGTTTAGAGTTTATACTTTAGGGTTTTAGGGTTTAGGGTTTAGCAATCTAACTTTTGCGGGGCCCGTAAGCATAGCCTGCCCAGGGCCGAGATTCTCCTCAAAGCCTTCGATTCCGTCTTCCACACACACCCCTGCAGCAGCAGAAGCAGCACCATCAGCAGCAGAAGCAGCAGCAACAGCAGCAACAGCAGGATCAACAATTACTGAGCTGTTAAACAGGCCCGTGGTTTTTAAAAGAGACGAAACCCTAAACCCTAAACCCCAAACCCCAGGTGCAAGACTTGCCTCCTCATCTTCTTCGTCGATTGGGCGCTGCATTGAAATATTGCAGAAGGCTGCAGCAGCTCGAGCAACCACTCCTGCAGGTGCAACAGCAACAAAGGGTTAAGGGTTTAGGGTTTAGTCTTTGGGCTTTAGGGTTTAGGGTTTAGGGTTTAGGGTTTAGGGTTGCGACTCCCATGGCTCACTCGGTGGGATAGTCTCTGCATGCATCATACTAAGACTAGGAGGGTCTCCTTGTAACCCTGCAGCAGCAGGCAAAACACCAAACCCTAAACCCTAAACCTTAAACCCTAGACTACAAGCACTAAAACCTAGGCACTCGATCTCACCTGCTCGCAGCGTGAAGAGGGGAACAAGCCGGCATATGCGCCTGTCAGGGACCCGTGCTGGTGCTCCAGTTTGGTGCTGCTGCTGCTGCCGGGCAGCAGCAAGGTGCTGCAGCAGCACGAGACCTGTCTCACAGTTGAGCCTCTCCAGTCGATGCGCTAACACAGGATGTGCAGAGCTTATTGTCCAGATGCCCTATACGGAAGCAGAAGGGTTTAGGGTTTAGCGTTTAGGGCTCAGAGATTCTTTGCTCCTTAAGCAGATCCAGCCTAGCAGACGTCGGGTTCGACGCGTTTAGGGTTTAGGGTTTAGGGTTTACCTGTATGCACTTGGATTGAAGAACGCACATCTTAAGTGCCCCGTACAGCAGTGCTTGGCCATCCGCTGCAGAGGCCAAACGAAACCCCTAAACCCTAAACCCTAAACCCTAGAGTGTAGCTGTTCCATTTCATTGCAGCAAAGGAAGTGCAGGAAGGGTTTATAGGGTTTGCTCTCTGCTTGAGTTCACGATGAGCTCACGATGTCTTGTGCCGACACCCTGCAGAGACAACCCATAGAGAACAAACCCTAAACCCTAAACCCTAAACCCTAAACCCTAAACCCTACCGTCCCCTATTAAAATATGCTGAGCAAAAGGACTAACTCACGAAGTCATCCATAAGAAGAAGAGTGTTTTCAAGTCCGTCTCTGCATACAATCATAGACATCTATTTTAATGTATCAGCTTGAATGCCTAAGGTGTAGGGTTTAGGGTTTAGGGTTTACAGTCGTGAGGGAGTTAGCGAGACTCTGCAGTACCAACCGACCCAGCAGCAGCTAGACGTCAAGCGACAGCAGCAGAAGAAGAAGCAGCAGCAAAGGAAACAGCAGCAGCGGAAACAGCAGCAGCAGCAGCAACAGCAGCTCAAGTGGGGTGTCACTTGAGTATTTGTTTTAGGCGGAAGAGTTCGCAGTGAAAGCTCGACAGGGTTGGCACTACGCCTTCGCATGCTGCAAAAAACCCTAAACCCTAAGCCCTAAACCCTTATTCCTGCATGCATGCTCTGCTGGTATTCTCCAACACAGCCCCCAAACCACTGTCTTCATCTGGTTGGGGTTTGAGTCTCAGTTGTAATGTAAAGAAGACACAGCACACAATCTAGGGCTTAGGGTTTAGGGTTTAGGGTTTGTACACGAGGAGCTCCAACGAATCTTGCGGATTCGGCCGAAGGCAGCAAATGCTGCAGGAACCCTCGACCCAATATGCGCCAGGTGTACAGCAACTCCAATTACGCGAAGCAAGGCTGCAGCAGCAGCAGCAGCAGCAGTAGCAGCAGCAGTAGCAGCAGCAATAGCAGCTGTAATAGGAGCAGTAGTTGCAGCAGCAGTAGCAGCAACAGTTGCAAAACCATTAGCACCAGCAGTAGCAGCAGCAGGCCCAATCAACCAAGCCACAGGGCAGCAGCAATATCTATATCTGCTGCTGTGCTGCTGCTGCTGCTGCTGCAGTGTCCCTCTTACTCGATTTGCCACAGCCGTTATGGCCTAACCCACAGAGCAGCACACGCACTAGGAAACTGCAAACCGAACAATTAGGGTTTAGGGTTTAGGGTTTAGGGTTTAGGTTTTTGGCCTGCGCTTAAGGACTCGGCGAAACCCTAGGGTTTGTGGCCTGTGGTTCCTACCAGATACTACAGCAGACTGCAGCACAGCCAAGCAGCAGATACAGCAACAGGCCATGCAGGGGATTAGGGTTTAGGGTTTATATTCTGCTGTTTCTATACATCAGCAATTTATTTTGCATGCGCCTGTAGGAACGCGTGGAGGCTGGGGGACCTCGAGAAGGAGAATCTTGCTACATGGTGCTCCGCGTTAGGGTTTACGGTTTAGGGTTTAGGGTATTACTTGTCTATGAAGAAGCTTGAAGGAGAAAGGCATAAAACCCTCATTGCTGCTTAATGTTTGTTGGCAGCGCCGCAGATGGATGAGGGGCCCCCCTCTAAACACCGGGAAGCTCCAAGACGGGTCTTCCTGGGGTCGCCCCCACACCCACAAAACCTAAACCCTAAACCCTAAACCCTAAACGCTGGATTCGATGAGCCTTGATGGCGTCTGCATGGGGCCGTCAGACTCACCGACAAACGCGCTAAGGCTAGGAACGCATCCAATTCTCCTATTGCAGCTTCTGTGCAGCAGCAGCAGCAACAAGGGAAGCAGCAACAGCAGCAACATGAGCAGCAGCAGCGGCTGTTGCACTATGTCATTAGCAAGGCTCGCAACAACAGTGCAGAAGCAATGCCTACTGCCCAGAATTGGATAGGGTCTTGAATTTTCTGGGTCTAGCTAGGGTTTAGGGTTTAGGGTTTACGAGCCGGGGTGAAGTGGTAAAGATGTTTTGAAACTTCTTTAGAGAGGGCTCTCGCGGCATTCCAACGATACCAATGCAACTGCCTATGAGGGTTTTCCAAGTCTGCGCATACATCTAGGGTTTAGGGTTTAGGGTTTAGGGTTTAGGTATGATGGGGCACCCGAACAGCAGTTTATTCGTCCCATTCAATACTGACGACCTAGGTAGGTGAGCAAACCCCGCATGCTAAAATTCAAACCGTAAACCCATAACCCTAAACACTAATGTCTAAACTCTAAACCCTAAACTCTAGACCCCAGTAAGGTGAATAAAGCACCACTCCAACTGAAGAAGCTGTCTTGCGAGTTTTGGAAGACGGCCTGACGAGGACAACGAAGCGCAGGACAATCTAGGGTTTAGAGTTTAGGGTTTAGGAAGGTGACAAGAACGCAAGGGTTTATTCTTTTTTATAATCAAAATTAGGGTTTAGCTGCCCCCACGTAGTCGCCATCAACAAACGCGTAATGAAATGCATCAGAGGGAGGAATTCTCTCTTCTGCCTGCGGCACGCTGCGGTGTATGTACAGCAGCAGACCTGCAGAACAAACCACCACCATAAAGCTTAAACCCTAAACCCTAAACCCTAAGGACGATACAACCTAGGGTGCAGATTCTTGCCAGGATAATAAGAAGCAATAAAGGAACAATCCGCGGGAATAGCGTAATTCATCTCCTCCTTATTTGCCTCGAACTCCTGAAAGCAGGAAACCCTAAGCCCTAAACCCTTATCATTTATGAGAACATCTCCGTGGCGCACTGCAAGGTGATGAGCTGAGCTGGCGGCTAGCGTTCACGGATTAGATTAGGGTTTAGGGTTTAGGGTTTAGCGTGCCTCTAAAAACCGCTCATGGGCTGCCTGGAGGAATTCTGTGCTTCCCACGTATTCGCACATTTCCTGTGGCGCCCCAACGCCAACCCTAAACCCCAAACCCTAAACCCTAAACCCTAAACCCTAGACTCCAAGCGGCACCGGCAGCAACTCGCCCCACAATTATCCACTCAATGCGCCAAGGGAGACATAAACTTAACTAACGCTTGTGTTAGGGTTTAGTGTTTAGCGATTAGGATTCAGGGTTTAGGGTTTAGGCGGAAGTTACTTTCAGCTCTTCTTCTTCTGGAGTAGTCAGAAAAGCCAGTCTGGGGTAGCAAAGGCATGCATTGTTGTGAGTCATAAACCCTAGACCCTAGACCCCAAACCCTCAAAGCCTAAACCCGGAGAGCTAGAGGAAACCCTAAACCCTAAACCCTCAAACCTATAGACGGACTCCGCTTGTTCCTTGCATTTGCTAAGGTCGAGTTGGCTCGCCAACAATCGTCCAACTGTACGAACGTACAAAGCCCTAAACCCTAAACCCTAAACCCTAAACCCTAGTACGGATCCTAACGTCGGGCCAGAAGCTTTCCAGCTAGCAGACAGCATTTGCAGGGTTTAATGTCTTATCCTGCAACAGCCAGTATATTTGATGCGCTTAGAACCGGCCTTCAAGTTTAGTGATTAGGGTTTAGGGTCTAGGGTTTTAGGTACCCTCACTAATACGCCCTTGCAACTCAAAAGTGCGGCGAACTGCTGATATTGCCGACAGCTGCGGGCGGCCCTTTAGAAGTGTACAAAGGCCATCAAATGCCCTGCCTGCTCCACAAACCCTAAACCCTAAACCCTAAACCTTAGCCGCACTCCCAGCAACACCCTACCTTGCCTGCATGCCGTGCAGGAGGACCCCCGGGATGGGCCTCACGGTGGGAATGAGAGGAAGCCCTTGGGGTTTACAGTTGAACTTCAGGGTTTAGGGTTTAGGGTTTAGGGTTTACAGAAGCTCAGGAGCTGCTTCACGTGGGGCCAGGTGAGGGGCGCGTGCTGACGTAGGGAGGAAACAACCCGCCAAATGTCCTATACAAGAAGGAGCGTTTTAAAACAAGGGGGAATTATGGTTTATAACCACTGCGTGTTACAAGCAGGGTTTAGGGTTTAAACTATTAGGGTTTAGGGTTTAGGCCCGATGCATGGTTTAGCTGTCACTGCTGGGGTTTTCAGGTACCTTTACACCCTTCAAACTCCTCGTAAAGTTGTCTGAGCACACAAACCCCGCCTAAATCCTAAACCCTAAAGCCTAATCTGCGCTAACACTAAACAACATCAATCCTAAACCCAAAACCCTAAACCCGTGGGGGCATACAGCAGGTAAGGGCGGGCAAGTGGGCCAGACAAATCGTCACTGCTTGCTGCCGAGCCTGCAACAGAGACAAACACATCTGAAACGAGGGTTTAGGGTTTAGGGCTTCCGCTTTTTATTGGCGATACGGTAGCCACCACAACACCTCCCACAATCCTAGGCTTAAGGAGTTTGGGTCTAGGGTTTAGGGTTTACGGTTTAGGGCCTAATGTCTAGAGGTCTTGCCTGTATTATGCGCTGGTCTGTTGTTGGCTGCAAGGCAAAACAGCAAACGCCTAAACCGTAAACCCTAAACCCTGAACATCGATACTCTAAAGAAACAAGCAGGTGGGAACAAGCAACATCAGAAGGAGCCGCAGCAGCAAAAACAACACAAGCAACTGCAACAGCAGTAGCAGAAGAAACAGCAGCAACACCAGCAGCAAAAGCAGCAGCAGCTGCATTAGCAGCAGTACCGAGAGGATCCAGGAGAGAAGCGTTCGTCGGCCAATCGATGTTTCTGCACCTCAAAAGCGTCATTCAAAATCTGGTTCCTTAAATCCTAAACCCTAAACCCTAAACCCTAATCTGTGCCGCCTTACGTGTCCACGAGCACCACTCATCGGCGAGCCAAACAGGTTGCCCCCTTTTGTCTGAAGGAAGGCAGCAGCACCACCAGACCTAAACCCTAAACCCTAAACCCTAAACCGTAAACACTGGACTTTAAGGGGCGTGATCACTCATGCAGCTCTCCTAAACAGTATCCCTTTAGGATTTAGGGTTTAGAGTTTATGGTTTATGGTTTAGTTTCTGCTCACCAGCGCAGCGAGACCCATTTTTTGGGGGCGCAGCAGGACGCCTGCAACACACCCACAAACAATAAACCCTAAACCCGCAGCCATACTAAGCCTTTAACCTAAAGAGAAGCCAGCTTGTGGAGGTTTCAGTCTGAATAATTTTGCGTTTATGGCAAAGGTTTAGGGTTTACGGCGAAGGGAATAACTTGGGGTCAAGCGTGTGACTTCATATAGGCACTGAAACCTAAACACTAATCCCTACACTGAAGCAGCAAGAGCCCGCAGTATAGCTTTAGGGTATAGGGTTTATGGTTTAGGGTTTAGGGTTTAGGAGTCTCGCGCTCTCTAGGGCTCTCTTCTTACCCCCATATTCCGAGACCTTTGAGGGTAAGTTCGTCGGTGCTGAGATTCTGCGCCGTCGCCAAACCTACACCTTAAACCCTAAACCCTAAGCCCTAAAACCATTATACTTATCTCCAAGTGCTCCCCGTTATGCTTGATCACTAGATTTCCACCTACCCTGATAAAACCCTAAACCCTAAACCCTAAACCCTAAACTATCAACCCACGGCTCCCAGCAGGGTTTCGGAGATCTCGGAGAGGTCTTGAAGAATGTGAGGGGCTTCTCTCTGCTCGCACAGCGGCAGAGGCAGCACGCGGTCCTGAAGTCCTAGTTAGGGTTTAGCGTTTTGGGTTTAGGGTTTAAGGTTTACATGGAGGTGAATCAAGAGGGCCCCCGTTGCGCTGCAAGCAACAGAAACAAAGGAAAACCCCTCTTGCTAGGTAGCGGAGAAACCCTGTAGTTCCTGGTTACAAGCAAAAGATATCCTGCTAAACCCTAAACCCTAAATCGTAAACCCTAAAACCTCAGCGATGTCTAAAACTCAAAGCCCTCGATAGCGCAATTCACCAGACCTCAATGCCTCCCCAGAAAGTCCATAGAGCTGCAGGAAAGAGAAAATGACACAACAAACAAATCCTAGGGCTTAGGGTTTACAGGTTAGTGTTTGGGGCTCATAGCAAAGGGAATAAAGCTTGGGGGAGGCGCACAGATTGGTTGGTGCCGCTGTTGCTGTTAGAGGCAAAACGGCCCATAATGCTGCGCAGCCAGTGGGTCCCTGAAGACACAAACACTAAACTCTAAACCCTAAACCCTAAACCCTAAACCCTTGAGCTTGATCCTAAACCCTAAAGCCGGCAAGATGGCTTGATAGCGTCTCAGACTATAGCGAGTTCATGGAGAGATGTTTGAAGCCCCTAAACCCTAAACCCTAAACCAACCTTTAGCTGGCGTGAATTCTTTGGTTGGCAGAAACCTCAAGGAGACACTTCCTTCAGAGTGTTTGTTCTCTTCTTTATCTTCCCCCTCCAGGGCTTCTTCTTGCTGCTTTGTCGTTAGGATCTCTTGCAGCAATCTGCAAGGGTTTAAAAGGGATAGTTTAGCTTAAGGAGGATAAAAGAGTGTCTCCTTAACCCTAAACCATAATTACGTTGTTGTGGTGAGGCCAACTGGGGAAAGATCAAGATTCGAGGGTTTAGGGTTTGGGTCGTAAGGTTTACTCTCTTTCTGCATGCGGCATATTGCTGGGCATCAGGATTGTCCATGCAGCGAAAGGGAATCCCTCAAGAAAGAGACTGGCGTCCATTTGGCGCTGTTTGTACACCCCAAAACCCTAACCCCCATGTCCTAAACCCTCACCCCTAACCCGGCGCGTGCCACTGTTGTTGCTTTGGCGGTTTTTGGTTTCTTTGCGTCTCTAAGGCTCGAAACGTAGGGTCTATGGTTTAGGGTTTACGGTATGCGGACAGCTGAGTCACCTTAAGAGACAGAAATGCTTCTGCAGCAGCAGCAGCAGGGGCCCCCCCACCGCTGCATAGGGGCCTCTGATACACCTGTAGCAAGCCGGGGGCCCCTGACGAGGCAACAGCAGCAGCAAGAGTACCCTTGCCTGCGAAGACAGAACAGCGGACTGTTGCTCCTAGCCTGGGGGGCCCCACACGTGCTGTCTCTTCTTGCTGCTGCTGCTGCTGCTCCGGCTTTTCCTGTTCCTGCTGCTGCTGCTGCTCTTGCTGTCTCCTATCTGAAGCAGGAACCCCTCCAAAGGACAGCAGCTGCCTTGGTGTACAATGGGGGCCCCCAGCAAAGGAACCACTGGTGCTTCGAGGAGGAGAGTGGGGGCCCCCTTTCGCTGCAGGGAGGGGGCCCACGGTCTCCCCTTCTAGGACACGTAGGAGACAACTGTCTCCTTGCGAAGGAGACACAGGGACAGAGACAACCTCAAAGACACGCAGCTGAGGGTCCCTGGTGGTGCCGCTGCTGCTGAGCTCGACCCGTTGTGGCTGCTGCTGCGGCTGCGTTTGCTGTTGCTGGTGCTGCTGTTGCTGCTGTTTCTGCTGCTGTTGCTGTTGTTTCTGCGTTTGCTGTTGCGTGTTCTGCTCTTGTTGCTGCTGCAGTTGCTGCTGCTGCTGCCCAGCCGCGTCCTCCACAGGAGGGTTTGCTGCCCAAGAAAGCCTTACGAGAGGTGATGTGTGCGGCCCCTCAACTGCAGTTACAACAGTACCTCTTTTATACCCGTTTGGATATCTTGAGGGGGCCTCTTGGGGCCCCCTGTGACAGCCGGTAGAGAGGCCCCTAAGTATAGGGGAGGGTACAACGTTGGGCTCCGCTGTGGTGCTTCTAATGCTGCTGCTGCTAATGCTGCTGCCGCCCATTCTGCTGCTGCAAACACTGCTGCTGCCAACACTGCTGTTGCCGCTGCTAATGCTACTGCTGTACATGTTTTTGCTGCTATTGGTGTGGCAGTGGTTGCTGCTTCTGGCGTCGCTGCAAAGGTGCCTGCAGCTAGAGAAATTACTGGTGCTGCCGCTGCTGCTTAGGCTGCTACTGCTGCTGCTGCAGTTATCTATATCGGAGATAAGGACAGGGAGAAAACTGCTGCAGCCCGCAGGTGAGAGGGCCCCCCGGGGCCCCCCGTGCATGCGGCCCTCGTCAGGAGACAAAGAGAAATTCAAATATCGTTGTTGCGGTCGCTTCTGCTGATGCTGCTGTTGCTGCTCCTGTTGCTGTTGCTGGCTGCGTAAGATCAGCCCGGCATGTGTCAGCTGCAGCCTAAGCTGCTTGTTGTCCTGCTGCTGCTGCTGCTGCTGTTGCTGCTGCTTTCGAGGCAGCAGAGATGAACCTGCTCGCCTTCGGTCCTGCTGTTTCAGCGGGTGAGGTCGGATAAGGTGTCTGTTGTTGCTGCTGCTGTCATTGCTGCTCTTGCTACTGTTGCTGCTGTTGCTGCTGTTGCTGCTGTTCCTGCTGCTGTGGCTGTTGCTGCTGTTATTCCTGTTACTGGTGTTGCTGTTGCTGCTGTTGGCACGTTTGTCGTTGCTGCACGTAGGTCTCCATTTCTGCACGCTTTGTTGCTGCTGCCTCTGCTGGTGCTGGTGCATGTGCAGCTGCTGCTGGGGTTGCTGCTCGCTGTCTCTGTATTGTTTTCCACGCGGTCCAACGAAGGGGACTGTCTGGTGCCTTATGTAGGGACCTGTCTCCTGCAGCAGGAGACACCTACTTGTGGTGCGCTGCCTCTTCTGCGGTCTCTCCACCAGCTGGCCCTCAGCAGCAGCAGCAAAAGAAAGTATCGAGCAGCTAGCGGTACCCGTATGGGGCCCTACTCTGTGTGGGGGCCCCCAGCTGGGGGGGCCCTCTGTTGGGGTTCCCCGGTCGGGGGGAACAAACGGTGAACCCTCCTGCAGCAAGAGTGATTCTTGTGTGGGGCAGCACATCATTGAAGAAGGAAGGAGAAATATAGGAGACACACACCTTCAGGAAGGTAGCGCGGATGCTGTTGCTGCAGCGCCGCTGCAGCGAATCAGCAGCAGCAGCAGTGGCTCCTGTAGGTCCTGCGGTGTTGCAGCTGCTGCAGCTAATGCAGCTGTTGCAGTTAATGCAGCTGCTGCAGCTAATGCAGCTGTTGCAGCTAATGCAGCTGTTGCAGCTAATGCAGCTGCTGCAGCTAATGCAGCTGTTGCAGCTAATGCAGCGGCTGCAGCTAATGGAAGAGGACTTCCTGTGGGGGCTTAAGACGTGAGCCCTTAAAAGAAGACAGTTTGTGGGGAGACAGAAAAGGAGACACTCAAAGGACAAACACTGTGGGGTTTCTGCTGCAGCAACACATGCGGAGACAGATCCAGCAACAGCTCCAACAGAAGCCCTAGCAGCAGCCCCCTTAGCTTGTGCAGCAGCAGGAACTGCCCCAGCACAGTTGACTTCCTGCTGCGGCAACACGTGCGGCAGCAACTCCAGCACCCGCTGGAGCAGTCGCAACTGCAGTAGCGGAGTCGGCTGCGCTGACAGGAGAACGTTGACTACAAAGACAGGGGAAATAAAAGATAAAATAATTTATACATATTGCAGATAAATATTATGTATAAATGTAAAATAAAAAAGAGGAAAAAGGGAGGCAAACGCTCATAATAAATTCCTGCTGCTGGAGCATAAACCAGACCAATGGTCCACAGCTACACAGCTGCCTACATACCACAGAGATTTTGCAGCCGTTTCTCTCATTTTTAAGAAACAATAAATACAGTGGGAAGAAAACGATTTATATTTTCTCTGTCTGACTTATTATGTATAAAAAACCGAGGAAAACGGACGTATCAAACCCGTGCTACAGCCACGAGTCTGCTGCAGCTGCAGCTGCAGCAGCAGTAACAGCAGCACATGTAGAAGCACCAGCAGCTACATAAAAAGAGCAGCAGCAACAGTAGCAACCCAAATAACAGCTACATAAATGCTGCAGCAACTGCAGCAACTCCAGAAACATCAAGTGCAGGTGCAGCAACACAATCTACACTAGAATCAACTAAACTAACCGTGTTGCAGCAGCAAAGCTGCGTTTGCTGCAGCAACCCTCGTGAAGGGACATAGCAGCAACACCTACACTTCCTGTATGCATGAGCGTATGTAGTGCGATTTATGCATGCATGAATATGCGCAAAAATTGGCCCTTTGGTGCACACACCTGCAACCTGTAGGCACTCCGTAGCTGCATGACCGAATGGGCTTGTTGAATGGATGTACAGTAACATCGTTGTAAAGGCGTAGGAAACAAGAGATCAAGGGGCATCCTTTTGTTTTTAATGAAGGACGGAGGGTTGTGGTGCACACGACCACTAAGCGGACTTAGTGGTGTGGAGGCTGCTAAAGTTAGATGAACGGAGGTTATTTCGAATCATGGTTGGTGTGAGGGTGTCATGAAGCATTCACCCTGAAGCATTCAGTCTTCAAGCGCGAGAGAGGAACAGATACCATTAACCCAGTGCGCGTCAAGGCATCCAACGACTGCAAGAATACGTAGGACTTTCAAATTTAGTGGAACAAGATGGGGTGAAAAGAAAGGTGAAGCATTCAGTCTTCAAGCGCGAGAGAGGAACAGATGCCATTAACCCACTGCGCGTGAAGGCATCCAACGACTGCAAGAATACGTAGGGCTTCCAAATTTAGTGGAACAGGATGGGGTGAGAAGCAAGGAAAAGGACCATGTGGGTTATTTCCAGCTTTTTGAGAACGAACGTAAGCACAATAAGTTCGTTGTAAAGGCGTAGGAAACAAGAGATCAAGGGGCATCATGTTGTGTTTGAAGAAGGAAGGAGGGTTTTGCTGCAACCGACCACTCAGCGGACCTAGCGGTGTGGAGGCTGCTGAAGGTAGATGAACGGAGGTTAGTTCGCATCATGGCTGGTGTGAGGGGTCACCTTTGAGCCGGGGTATTGTTGTGTGAGGAGAATGATGTGTGATGGCATGTCGTGTTTGGAGACGTTTGGGTTGAAGAAGTGAGGCGTTCAAGGTCTCTGATGGGACGTCAAGCGTCTCTTGTCTGGCGCGTCGCGTCTCTTCGCATCATGGTTGGTGTGAGGGGTCACCTTTGAGCCGGGGTATTGTCGTGTGAGGAGAGTGATGTGTGATTGCATGTTGTGTTTGGCGCGTTGATTGGAGACGTTTGGGTTGAAGAAGTGAGGCGTTGAAGGTCTCTGATGGGACGTCAAGCGTCTCTTGTCTGGCGCGTCGCGTCTCTTTTCGTTTCGAGGACAGTTGACCTTGTGGTCGTGGATACTTCACCTGTGCGACGGGGAAGTCTGTTGATTGCAAGGATT
>NW_013564120.1:0-12018 GCF_000499605.1 Eimeria maxima | reverse complement strand
TATATATATATATATATATATATATATATATAATGCGTCTGTATGTGCGGTGTTTGCTGCTGCTTCCTGCAGACAAAGATGTGCCCTTGGTTTTCTCGGGGACGCTGCGACCGAGGCACTAGCTGCCAGTTTGCCCACAATACTTCCGAGCTGCGGGCCAGCCCAGACCTTCGCCGCACTTCTCTTTGCCCACGCCTTAAGCAGCTGGGCCGCTGCATCAACAGAGACTGTTCTTATGCTCACCAGCCCCAAGAACTAAGAGCCACGGGGTATGCTGCACCACCTCCGGGTGCCCCAGGAGCTGTTTGCTGCTACTGTTGCTGCGGTTGCTGCTTGCGTCGGGTGCCCAACACCGTTGAGACTGAGCCAGCATGCGTACCAGTTGCTGCTGCTACGGGCTGCCCCGTTGCATGTGCATACATTCTTTCCTCTCTTGGGAGTTTTGCTCTGTTGCTGCAGGGAAGTCTACAAGACAGCTCTCTGCGTCAAGTGGCAGCTGGGCCGCTGCGCCGTCGGCAACCTGTGTCGACACGCGGTGAGCATCTTCCCTGCAGGAGAACCGACACCAGCAGCACCAGCACCATTAATAGGTGTGCATACTGCATTGGTGGCACTGAGGCAATGAGCTTGTCGTGTCTTTATGATTTGCTGCAGCACGGCCCCGAGGAGATGCGTGGAGTCACTGTGACGCCAACGCCAGCCCCGAAGAAGGGCCTGACAGGTTCAACAGGAGCAGCAACTGCTGCTTCTGCAACAGCTGCTGCTCCTCCGTGTGGTTTGGGGACACTTTCTGAGCTTACGGAAGGGGAGGTGAGCAGCAGGAGCAGCTTGGGCAGCTCCTCAAGCAACAGCAGCAGCAGCAGCAGCACCTGCACCTCTTCTCCTGCTCCTTGTCAGTCACCATTCTCCTTCACAGGGTCGACGGCGGGGTGTGCCGCATCAGCAGGAGGACCAACGCTGGGTTCCGTGGGGCAGCAAGGAGGCCTTCAAGAGAGGGACTTGCTGGAGGTGGGGGTGCGCCAAGACATCGATGACAAGGCTCAACAGGCAAATCGCGGCCAGCATCAAACCGATAACAGGCAACAGCAACAGCAACAGCAACAGCAGCAGAAGGGAGTGGCAACCTACCTGCCAGGCACTACGCCCCCCCAAACAGTTGCTGGGCCATCCTGGACTTTTGAGGGAGGTGCCCTTTGCCCAGACTACCCTGTACAGACACCCGCGGTTACTGGGAGAGAGCAGCAGCAGCAGCAGCAGCAGCAGCAGGGGCGACTTATGGGACAAAATAGCAAGGCGCTGATGCAGCAACGCCATATCACAGGACAGAAAGCAACAGCTCTTCCGCCGATAGCTAGGAAGCTGCCTAAAGGTGTGCATCGGCAGCTACGACAGCAGCAGCAACAGCAACAGCAACAGCAACAACAGCTGCTCCTGCTGTCACAACGCCAAGGACGGTTCAACCACAAAGACTTGCAGCAACAGCAACAGCAGACAGCGCAGGGCCGTCAGAGGAGACCTCTGCTGCCGCAGCAACAGCAGGTGCAGGCAGCCCATCAGCTGTACTCTTGGATGCCCCGCCAGCAGCGGCTGCCGTGGGAGGGTCTGCAGCAGCAACGACCGCAGCAGCAGCAGCTTCCGCAGCACGAGCTTGGCGGAAACATTCAGCATATTCTCACCCAGCCGCCCGTCCTACCTCAAGAAGCCATGTTGCTTTTGCAGCAGCAACAACAAGCAACTAATGGAGTTGTGCAGGAGGGTATTTGGCAGCAAGAGCAGCACCATTTGCACCCGCTGGCCCAAGATGGCGCCACGGTATTTGACAGGGCTCTCGGTGCTGATCCTGCGAACTCGTTGCTGCAGCCCCTGCAACAGCAACAACTACAACAGCAGCAGAGAACGGCGAAGGACGCTGCGTTCGGACCGCAGCATGCACAGCAGCAGCCGCAGCAACAGACGGCATGGAAGACAGAGAGGCTTTTATCTCTTTGGGAGCAGCCAGATGTCTGCTGGAGTGGCAGCAGTGAGATGCAGCAACAACAGCAACAGCAAGGACCAGAAGCCACACTTTCTAGCGACACTGACTTTGTGGAGAGTCCCATCTCAGACAGTCTGGTATTGCTGCCGCAGCAGGGCCTGCAGAGCCCTGCTGTGCGTGATGGGCTCGAACAAGAGCAGCAGGAGCAGCAGCAGGAGGAGCAGCAGCAGCACGAAGACTCTCTGGAGGTGGTTTGTGGAGGAGGTGGGGTGGCAGCTGCAGGGGTACCAGGGACAGCAGGAGGGGACGACGGGCTGCAGCTGGTGTCTTTTCCGTCAGGAGGCGGAGGTAACGGAGGCCGACCAGGCCCGCTGGATGCCACGGACTGCAGCCGTGCGTTTCAGGCAAGTGGCGAAAGTCCTTGTTCAATTCTCTTTTCAGGGCCTCAGCTGTTTAACGTAACGGCAGAGGCGGAGTGATGGACACTTCCCGAAGGCAATCAGTCGAGACTTTTTCAGCTGTTTGCTTTCTTTTCTCGGAGCCAAGCCATGAAACGATGGTCTTCTTGAAGAGGCGCCGCACGCGCTGTAAACTTGCAGGGTCCTGCGGTCCTGGGCGTCCCCCACACCTTCAGTTGAGGGCCTGGCCTGCATCTGCACCTTCATTGTTTTTCCTTTTACCTTAGTTCCCTATGCACCTCTCCGCACATTTCTCGGGCCCTTTAGCGTGATTTATTTATGGCCTTGTCTCCATCCCCTTGTCTCCCCGTCCACCCGTTCAGCCCTTGTCTCCATGCACACCATCAATGACTTTGTCGGTTCTCTTGGGCGGTTTTTTACGTCTGTGCCGAATCTGCAGCGAACATCAGGCTGTACTGCCGGTCCTGCTAGAAGCAGCAGCAGCAGCAGCAGCAGGTTGAGCTGTTTAGGCGCCACATTGATTTTTGCAGCTTGATTAGCGTTTCTAGAGTGTATTTACACGGATGTGGGACGTGCACCTTTGCCCTGCCGCGGCAGGGTTTGTTATTAAGTTACATTTTTGTTTTTAGTCCTTGTTGGCTCGAGCTCCACCATTTATAAAGCGCGCAGCACGCCCCTCTGATGCTACTAGCAAATGCCAGGGACGACGTGTGCCTTGTTTTTGTTTCCTGAAACCCTGCAGGCTGCAGTAGCACAGCCCAAACGGTCTTAATACAGTGACCTGCAGTCTTTTTTATTGCATGCAGTAGTCGAGTCGTCCTATTGGAGCTACTTGTGTACCTGATATAGCCACATGCTGACGCGAAAAAGCAGCTGCGTAGAGATGCAGCCACACCCTCTGAGAGCAGCCGCTTGCAGACTCTGGTCGCTTCATTAGCAATTAGTGCTTTCTGTGGCTAGTGGCTCTCACTATGCAAATCACATAAACAGCCGCGTAGACTCGTTTAGGAATTGGAAACCTCTGGAAGACTGCATGGGAGTGTAGCGCGGCTTTTGCTGCAGGCGTTCCGAAGGACATATTTTCTGGAGACACACGCACACTAGCTGATACTCGCCAGTGTCTTGGCTAGGGTGTACACCCCACCATTAGAAGAATGGTGAGGTCGTTCTGCCGAGCCTAGGAACTCGGCTGTCCATATCTCCGCAGCCGAAAGCAGGTTCTGGTCGATAGCCTCCTTTCGAAGTGGGAAGATTCTGAGAAGAGCTTACGAGAAAGCGTCGCGGGAACTACGTCGGTTTCTGTAGGCACGTCACGAAAACGTAACTGCAACAGGCTAGGCAGCCCGGAGGAGGAGTTACTCTCTATCCCCTCTTGACTCATGTCGAGGATTACCGACCTGAGTCGAGGACCATTGTGAGTTGCAATAGGGCCAAAAATACTCAATACAAGAGTTACCAATAGCACCCGGATATGCCCGTTAGTCTACAGGATTTCGTTGCATACCTTCACGAGTTCCTGCGGCTGCTGCGGAGCGGAGGTGTACTGCCGGTGGCAGACCACCTTGTTGAAGCTCCAGGTGCAAAGTAACCCCACATGCAAGAATACACAAGCCTCCCTCACGTGCACGAATTAAAGCCCTGGACAAGTGCTAAACACTGAACTAGCTCTCAGTAATCAAGCCACACGGCGGTACGATGGGACATGGTAACCCCAGACAGAACATTGTGTCGCTCGCTGCCCTGCTGCCCCTTCAAGTCCATGAACGCTGCAGAAACTCAATACGTAAACTAGAGGTGCCGCGTGGAATGCTGCAGTATGCAGACCTACTAGAGTTCAGGGCCCAGACTGCGCGAGGCGTCTCGGGCGATCCCCAGCTCAAGATTGCATTGCAATCAGATTGACTGCGGTGTCTATACGGTGACTTACGTGCAGAAATATGAACTAGTGTACAGGCGCACTGTATTGTATGGACTTTGCAGTGTATAGACACTGCAGTGTCTATACTTTCACTGAAAAGACACTGGTGTTCGACAGGCCCGGCGCCCGGCACGCTGGCGCGTAGTTGCGCTTGCCTCTACACGGCGGCGATTCGGTGGGGGGAGTTTCTTAATAACAGAACAATACACGGCAAGCAAAAGTGCTGATAAGACTCAAAGGTCGCTGCGTTGTTGCGGGCGAGCAGCCGGTGTGCGTAAGATCACAGAGGCCCCGTGGCAGGAGCTGGGGTTGTGTGGTTCGCCTCCGCGATGCATGGACTTGGGAAGTACAGCCCTTTATTGTACTCTTAAAGCTAAAAATTTAATTAAGCAAACAAGGGAGCAAAGAAAGTTAGACAATTCACCATGATAAAGCTGCAGTTGCTCTAGGGGCTGCGGAGTTGTAGAGCCAGTCCACGTCTTCCCAGGCCCTCCACCCGACGGCCCACGGCTTCTTTTGACCCTGTTCCAGATGTATATGTGCGCAAACGATTTCTCCGTGATGTTTTAGCTGATTTCTACCTTTAATTTACTCAAGCCCGCCTCCGGACAGCTGCTTTTTCCCAGCTGTCTTGCAGCTCTGCCGGTGTCGGCTGCGCTCGCGGGAGACGTGTCTCAGCTAGCCAGACCCTGGGGCCTCCTTCTTTCTCCTCTCTCTTGCGCCTAAATAAGTTTAACTGCGAAGGAATTAAATGTTTCACCCAAGCCAAAGACCCTGGAGATCTATAGAGCCCGATGCGCCCGCCCTCCCTGCCCCCTGTCCTTCGCGCGTGCTTAGGCGTGCTGTCCCTTGAGGCCTCTTTGTCGTTCTGCAGCAGCAGCAACAGCGACGGCTGTTGCTGCTGCTGCTACGAAAGTATTGTCTCTGCACCTTTCCCACTAAGAGGGCTCCGTGGGCCAGTCCTTCGAGCTGGCGCTTCCCAAGCCGCGGCAGGTCCCTATGCACGCCCTTGCCTCTCTCCCTCCTCCTGTGAAGACCACAGATAACCACCGCTTTAGGCATGGATTCTTCAGGGGGGCAGCCCCCACCCGATCAGAGCCCCTGGCCAGGTGACACCCGAATGGCTGCCCTGAGGGAAACAGACCCGGCAGGGGCCTGTGCCTCGCAAAGGCCTCACGGAGGTGGGTCTCTCCCTGTCACTGTTCCCTATAGCAACGCCTTGGGAGGGGCCTCCCAGGCACCTGGCCACAGCCAAGCGGTGTTCCAGGGCGTGGTATCCTCAAATGTCTCGTGTTCACCTCAAAAGCCGCTTGAGCAGCAACCTACAATGAATCAAGGGGCCCCCATGGGCCCCGTACCCCTGCAGCCAGAACCCGCAGAGGGAGCCCAAGTCCACCCCTGGCTACTGCTTCCTCAGCGACACCAACAGCAGCAGCAACAGCAGCCTCTGTACTACGAAGGCCAGCAGGTGGTGCAGCAGCAGCTGCACCAGCAGCGCCCCCCAGTTCTGCAGCAAACGGGAGGGGGTCCGGGCCCCCACAATGGCGATGCCCCACCTGCCCCTGTGAACATGGGGGAGCTGCCTCCCTGGCAGCCTGCTATGGACTGTTCTGCCGAAAGAAATGTTTCGTTTGGCTGCACGAGTCCCTGCATGATGCCGGCACAGGCCCCTCCCCCCTACAGCGTCTCCCCCCTAGCTTCGGGCCCCTTCGTAGGAGATGTCCCCCACATATCAACGCAGCCACACCTTTCACAGTGGCAGCCGGCAGCAGCAGCACAAAGTGATACCCTACAGCCTCCTCCTGCTGCTGCTGCCGCCGCTGCTGCTCCTCCTGGGGTTGCACCGTTCCCCTTCAGCATGTGCATGGGGGCCCCTCAGGGGCCGCCAGGCGGCCTGAAAGGCGGTCCAGAGGGGCCGACTGGTGGGGGGCCTTGGCAACCTATGCAGCAGCAGCAACAGCAGCAACAGCAGCAGCAGCAGCAGCAGCAGCAGCAGCGGACGCCGCAGCCTCCCCCTCAGCAGTCCCATGTGAATGGCCTGCAACCTCCAGGCGGGGTGTATGCGCCTTTGGGGATGGGAGGGGCTGCGCTTCCGAAATCTGAGAGTAAAAGCTCGCGGCCCCCTAAGGGAGGAGGTTCCTGTAGGAGAAAGACAGATTCGGGCGTCTCGGGCGTCTCGGGTGTCGAGGGAGGAGGGCCCCCTGCTCCCGCCGCCGGCACGCGCCCTGCCAAGTTCTTTAAACAACATTCTCCGGGCAAGGGGGCCCCTAAACCTCGGGGGAAAGGGCCCGCACCTCAGGGGGTTGCCCAGGAGGACGGGATGCCGAAAGATTCTCCTGCGGTCTCCGTAGGTTGCCAGGGAGGCCCCGCGGCCCCCTCCTCTCATGGGGCCCCTATACGGCAACCCCAATTGGGCGGGCAATGTAAGGCTCCCACCGCGGCATTTGAAAAGGGAGAGGGAAACAGCGGGGCCCCCAGAGCAAACCCCCGCCCCCGAACAGTGCGGCCGTCTGAGGTGATGGCAAAGATGTACTTTCACCGCAAAAAGGAGGCGTGGAGGGCCGAGCTGCTTATCGAGGGCACAAAGAAACAAAAGTCCTTCTCTTGCAGGGTAAGGGCGACTGCCGCTACTCCTACGTCACTTGAGCACACACTTCGACCCGAACGCTGTGGAGGGCCCCACACCTTCCTGTCGCCTCTCGTACGTTGCCGCGTGTTTGCTGAGAGCGCGAAGTTTGGCGTTGCTGACATGTTTGCTGGTGTGTCTATGCGGTATGGAAGCAGGCCCAGAGGGTTACCCAGGTTCCTCCGCGCCCTCTGCCTGCCCCTGCACCAGCTCCTACAGTGTGTATACGCTTGGCTTGTGTGTCTGTGCAGTTGTACGGCTACGAGCGCGCACGGCTGATGTGCGAGTGGGCCAGGAAGTTCGTCCTTAGGACCAGTCGCCTGCCCACGGACGAAGAGACATGCACCTCGCTGGCTTCTCTTATGAAAGAGCCGCTGCCGGCCCAAGTGCCCGGCCCCCTGCCCTACGGGCGCAGTGACGGTGCGGCGCCCGTGGCCTCTGGAGGGGCTCCTGAAGGCTCGCAGGGCTTCTTGCCGAGCTCAGGAGAGGCGGGTCAGGTCAAGAGTACTGCGGAACAGAGGGAGCAACAGACTGGAGCAGCAGCAGCAGGGCCTGCAGGGGCTGCTGCAGCTGCGGGGGCGGGAGGGGCTCCTACGCGCGATGGCGTGTATGTAGGGGATACCGGGGGCTTGCCTGGCTCCAAGGGCCCCCTTGAACAGCGGCTTTCAGCTGGTGGCGTCTGCAAGAAGCGGAAGGATGCGGCAAAGAGCGGCGAAAACACTACGAAGGTACGGAAGGGCAGCGATTGCGCAGGTGGGGCCTCTTCCAAAAAGGGTCAGGCGCCCCGAGGGGCCTCCGAAGGAACGGCAGAGGCTCCCGCTTCTCAGGGCCCTCGTAGAGTCGCTCGCGCCGAGTTGCTTGCAGGGAGCCCCAGCGGAAAGGCAACCTCTCCTGGGGAAAACAGAGCAGAGGGTGCCACCCCTATGATGTCTCCATACCTTTCTTTCAAGAGCCCGGATTCCTCGAGTGGCCCATACAACGGTGCAACAGTGGTCCCCCCCCAAGCACCAGCGGGCCCCGGGCAGGACCTGCCGTTGCCAGAGTCCCCTGCACCTTGCCTACCTGGGATCCCTCGTGCGGGCTCCCCAGAAGACCTGCCTACCAAGTCCGGTGAGTTGGGTTTTCGGGGCCCCGAAGCCGGCGGAGGTGAGGGGCTGAGCACCAGCACGAATCCGTGGTTCGAGGAGCTCGAGCAACTGAAGAAGATCAGCCGACCTAAGGGAGGCCGCGCCAAGCGTTTCAATGTGGGAAAGAAACCGTTTAGCGGTGTACGTGGAATTTACTTTCAGCAGGGACTTTGGAAAGTCAAGTACAGAGGGGAGCAAGAAGAAGCCATGAAGCTTTTCCCCTACAGCCCAGGCGTACGGCTGCACAGCACGAACAGAGACAGCAGTTCCATTCCTCCCCATGTAGCAAGCTAGGGTCTGTGGGTGTAGCGCATAGGGCTCAGGGATTAGCGTTTAAGTTAAGCTTGCAGCGCACAGCGCGGTGCACAATACGCAAAAAGAATGACACTGCACGAGTGATTGCTGCGCTCTCACAGGACGAAAAAGACATGAAATCCCAGTTCGAGCTCGCCAGATCCTTTCTGAGACAAGTCATTGACAAGGGGCGCCAACTCCACGACAGCGATGGAGAAGGCCTCTCCGAGGACGAACCCGGTAAGGTTTTGGTGGACGGTGTTTGCTTCCGCAACAAAGCAGACTGTCTCGGCTTCTGTTGTTGCTGCTGCAGCTGCTGCATACACCCAGAGACAGCCACATCCTGCAGGTTGCTGCCCCACAAGGTGAACCACACTATCTGCAAGGTAGTCGTATTGCTGTAACAGCTTGTAGCCCTGGGATTTTCTGCTTGCTGCTTGCGTCGCAGCGTGGTTGGTGAGAGGCAGTAGCTCCTCCAAATGGGCCTGTAAGAAGGATGCGAGCACAATTTGCACAAAGCCAGAACAGCAACACCGCCCCAAGTCCCCGCCGGGCCAGCAGGCCCGTCGGCGTCCCCCCTCCTTGTCGAATAAGGTACCCCGCGGGATGCTCCCCAGCGACGCTTCCAGAGGGGGCTCCCTGCTGGGCACCCCGGGGGACTCTCAGGGAACCTGCGGAGGGGGGCATTACTTCGTTCACGAGGGCCCCCTGCAAGGGGACAGCGGTCAGAGCTTGTCTAGATGTCTCCCTGCTGCGGCCTCTGGGAGCGGCTTTGCGCCCAAGGGTGTTGGCGAGGCGCCTGAGTGGCTTCAACCGGTAGCAGGAGAAGGGGAATCTGGAGAGTTGCCGGAAGATGAGACAAGGGCAGAGGCGGATGGTAACACCAAAGCCGAGGGGCCGGTCCCTTGGGGACCCTCTTTCGCGGAACCCACGGGGGTCGAGGGTACCGGCAACCGCCCTCCGGGGCTGCAGCTGCCGCTGATGCAGTGCAGAGGGGTTTTCACAACGGCGGATAGCCCCATGTGCGGGAGGCCCTCCCCGAAGGAGCGATCTCCTTTCTCCACGGAAGCAAACACGGGTTTCTTTTCGGCAGTCACGACAACAGCTGACGAGGCCCTTCCAGTGACCAGCTCCAGTGCCAGCGAGGGGCCCCCAACCGCCCCAGGGCCTTGCCCATCCAAGAGTTCTGGTGGCCCTTATTCTGCTAGCTACTTCTGCTGCCAACCTTTTGTCGCCCCTACAGAAGTCAGCGGGGGAAGCCCCCCTCCACCCGGCGTCTCGCGTACACCCGATGGGGCCCCGATGATGCCCCTATCCACCAATCCAAGTCTGCAGGAGGCGGACGTGAATCTGCCACACGGCGACTTCGCACCGCCCAGCCACGAGAACCACCCGGTGCCCCTGCCTCCAACGCTTCCGTATCCTGCTGGGGGACCTCCACCTAGTGCTGCTCCCATCACGCTGTTCCAGCCTGCCGATGGCACCCCCAAGAGCCACGAAAATTTCCTTCAGTTCCGTCCCTTTGTAGAGCAGCCCATCGCTCAGCTCGAGACCTCTCTGGGGGAGGAGCTCTTGTCTGTTGCTGGTTACTCCTGTGGCTTCGGCTTCAACGCAGACAGCGCTCTTTCCTCGAAGCAGCAAATGAATCAGAATTCCCCTCTTCTACCAAGCCGGCACCCAAATGGAATGCTGTTTCTTCCAGGACACGACACAGCAGCTGCAGCCAAAGGGGCCCCCTTCGGGCCTCCAGGGGGCCACTGGGCCCTCGTCAGCCCCCTCACACTCCACAGACCCAGAGAAGATCCCAGGACGCGCAGTGCTGCCGGTGCCCTCGATAAACCAGAACAGCTCGGGCAAGGTGCCCCAGGCAGGGCCCGCAGTGAAACCGTAGACCCCCGCCCTCCACCAGCACTTCCTTGGGTGGTTGTGCGTCCTCGAGAGGACGAGGACAAAGCGTTGACCCCATTAGCAGGCAAAGCGTCCGGCTACTTGCTGCAAGGGACCCCCATGGGTTGCACATATATTCCGCATCATGCCAACTGAGGGCGCCATGTTAAGGCTCCCGTCCGGTCTCTTCACTTTGGGTAGTGTCCCGGCAAGCTGAAGATGGAAGAAGGCCTGCAGCAACCCCTCACTAGGCCCAGAGGTTGTCTGCGGGCTCCTGCAGCGTGGAGGAGAGACAAGGACGTGTCCCGGTGTGCTGTATGCATGCTAAGAACTGCTTGCGTACCGTAAAGAGTTGGGCAGAGCTGTGTGTGTGTGTGTGTGTGGCAACTTTTCTCGAGAAGAGGTATGTGGGCCTCCGCAATGTGTTCTTCAGCCCTATATACACAAGTCACATCCACCCTGTGGGGCGGGTACTGCACAGCAACTGATAATGTTTTTGTTTTCTCTTGATCTCGTGTGCCGCCTCGAGAAAGGCAATGTCGGTGCGTCGCTGGCTGCCGCGGCGTATATTTGGCCCTTCAGGCTTCAAACAGAGGACCCACGCAGGGCCGTTATTGGCAACTCAGCCCCTTCTGCAGCTTTGTGATTTCAGAGTCGATGCTTATCTCATTTGGGAGTCTGAGGTGCGAGATCTCAGAAGGACCAGGTTCTAGTGTTGAGGAATGTGGGCCTGAAGCTAAGATTCCTCAACACTAGAACCGCAGAGCAGAACCTCCTCAGCTCTCTGCCAATAGGTTTATGCAACCGCGCCGATCTGTTTAGCTGTCATGACGCTGTCTCTAGTGAGCAGGACGAGCGCAAAAGCGCAGTAGGAGAACTGCTTCAGCTGATGCCCAGTGGTGAATTTTCAGCAGTGGGAAGGCCACAAAGCCCTTTCCGCTTTTGTCAGTTCGAATATGTTGGCAGGAAGGTTCCGAAAGAGGCATATAAGTTTAATTTTTTTCAATCGGGCGTAACGGGCAAGAGATGTGTAACTCTGTTTCTGTGAAACGACAGAAAACAGGAAACAGCAGACTAACATTTCAGGGGCATTTCAGGGGAGTCCAGCCAACTGAGCTCGCTTATGTTATTATGTCTGGTACTTGTTACAGGAATTATGCTCAGCATGGAGCTCAGTAAAGGCCATACAAACCAGACAAACTCAAAACAACTATCTGCATTGAAAGAACTGCTTTGAGGGTCGGCTAGTGCACCCAATAAGGCCGTCTAGAGAACAACTGGGCATATGGACCAGGAGAAGCTGATACATAAGAGACTTTGAGAACACAAGGCGATTGAAGAAAGTGCGACACGGTTATACTCCGTTGCGCAGTAAAATGTAGCACGGCTGGAAGCGCTTCTTGAGTGCTCTCTAGGCCCACATGCGGATCCGTTGTCTGCCGTTTTCCTCATTATCAATTAATAGACCGCCTTGTTTTTCCTTTTAATAATGCGGCAACCGTATCAATCCGTACTGTAACGAACTATAACTTCCCAGTTGTTTGCGGGGGAACTTCCACATGGGGTTTGTCGATGGCTTTCAAGACAGAAGGGTAGGAGATATGGCTTTTGATGAGATCGATATGCATGCATGTAGTTACGGTAAAGTTATAATGGTGCAATTTGTATGTTAAGGGACACTGTAACACTTGTTGCCGTTTGGTGTGTGGCTCGCGTGTGGACTGTCAGTCCGCATAAACACATCAATATATATATATATATATTATATATAT
>NW_013564119.1:0-2500 GCF_000499605.1 Eimeria maxima | reverse complement strand
AGGCGCGTCTTCTGTCTTGTCTTAATAGGGGCCCCCTTGTCTCTGTCTTAAGAACAAGGGGCCCCTCGAGTAAGGGGCCCCTGTGTCTTTGCCTTAAGATAAAGGGGGGGGCCCCCTTAGGTGTGTGCATACTTATCCCTTGTTTTGCTGCTGCTGTTGCAGCAGCAGCTGCTGCAGCAGCTGCTGCTGCAGCAGTAGCAGCAGTGTCTTTGCTTTTCTTTGCTGCTGCCTTTTATGACTCAACTGTTGCCCAATTAAAGAATCTTTTCTTTACCCTCTTGGGGCCCCTATTGGGGGCCCCTACCTCGGGCTTCTCCTGGGGGCCCCCTGCCTCAGGTTCCTTAGGGGACCTGGAGGGGGGCCCCTCCTGGGGGCCCCCCCATAATAATGGCATCTTATGACGGCCGTCGGCGGCCCCTAAGTCTTCCCCTACTGCCTCCTGTGGGGCCCCTGAGGGAGGGGAACGGGGGCCCCTTGATGCCTGCTGCAGACCATTAGGCTGCTGCTGCTGCTGTTGCTGCTGCAGCTGCTGCTGCTGCGGAGCAGCTGAGACGGGGCCCCATGCACGACGGTGCTGCTCCTGAGGGGCCCTTGACGGGACTTGTGGGGGGCCCCCACCATCTGCATACGGAGAGGGGGCCCCTAAATAAGGAGGAGGGGTACTAGTCTCCTCTATAAGAGGAGGGCCCCCCCTAAGATGTACGGGTAAGTTTGCAGGTATAGCAGCAGCAACATTCTCTGCTGTTGCTGCTGCTTCTGCTGCTGCTGCTGTTGCAGCAGCAGCAGAAGCACCGGATGCTTCTTCACATGCACGTGCAGCAGCAGCAGCAGCAGCAGCAGCAGCAGCAGCAGCACGAGATGGTGAAGGGTCAAGAGAAGGGCTACGGGCCCAAGACAAGCTACCCTGTGCGAGGCCCCAAGAGGGGTGGGCCCCCTTCCCTTGATAGGGGCCCCCCCTATCTGTCTGCTGCTGCGGAGCATGGGGGCCCCCTAAGGAGGGAATAGTGTCTCCTTTTTCTTTCTTGTCTTGTGTTTCTGTTATAAAGAGAGAGGAGACAGAAGGAAGAGGAGACAGTTGCTGCTGCTGCTGCTGCTGTTTATTATTTCTTTTTTCTTTTCCTAATAAATATTTATTTCCTTCTTCTTCTTCTTCTCCTTCTTCTTCTTCCTCTTCTTTTTTATCCTTATTATTGCATGCATGCATATTGGGGTGTACGTACACCTCAGCAGCAGCAGCAGCAGGAGAGAAATATAAATCTTTCTCTGTTGTACATACCAAGACACAATCCTGACTAGCAAGACTCCTGTTGCTGCTGCAGCTATTCCTGTTGGTGCTGCTGTCTCTGCTGCTGCTGTTCCTGCTGCTGCTGTTCCTGCTGCTGCTTCTGCTGCTACTGTCCCTGCTGCTGCTTCTGCTGCTACTCCTACTGCTGCTCCTACTGCTACTGCTGCTGCTGCTGCTGCATCTGCTGCTGAGGACAAGACTAGACTCTATAGCTAAGGGACTGTGGGGCCCCTGCAGCACGGAGGACTCCCATGTTGCTCGCAGCAGCTCAGGAGCTTTAGGTGCAACAGCAGCAGCACCTGATCCATTTGTTGCTGCTGCTCCTGCTGCTGCTGCAGGAGCATGTTGCCTATCTGCTGCTGCTGCTGCTGCTGCTGCTGCATTGTTATTGTTGTTGTCTAAGGATTCAAGGGCAACAGATGCCCAATGACGTTGTGCTGCTTCTGCAGCAACACATACACACATACACCAACAAACACCACAGGTATATAGTATTAATGCATCAACAGCAGCAGCAGCAGCAGCAGCAGCAGCAGCAGCAACAGCAGCAGCAGCAGGAGCAGGAGCAAGAAAAGCAGCACCAGCAGCACAACGACCACAAGGCCGTTAGAAACACCATCACAACCCCTCCAACCCCCCCACCATCAGCAGCATCACGATAATCAGCAGGAGCAGCAGGAGCAGCAGGAGCAGCAGCAGCAGCAGGAGCAGCAGCAGCAGCAGTAGCAGCAGCAACTAACCAATAAGAGAGAGTATTTGTCTCGATGTATTTGGTTTAGTGTTTGGTAAATTTAATTTTTTTATATGTGATGGTTTATATAATAAGGAATAATTAAATGCACGTAATGCTGTCACCTCTAGACCTTCACCATCCTGTATAAATAAATAAATAAATAATATATAAATATATTTATTTATTTATTTATATTTATCTACTAATTAATACCTATATAATGATATATTATATGTATATATATTTATATAATAAGGAATAATTAAATGCACGTAATGCTGTCACCTCTAGACCTTCACCATCCTGTATATATACATAAATAAATAAATAATATATACATATATTTATTTATTTATTTATTTATATTTATCTATTAATTAATACCTATATAATGATATATTATATGTATATATATTTATATAATAAGGAATAATTATAGCCACGTAATGCTGTCACCTCTAAACCCTCACCATCCTGTATAT
>NW_013564118.1:0-12568 GCF_000499605.1 Eimeria maxima | reverse complement strand
ATGAGCTGCCAATGAAAAGGACGCTCAGTGTATCGAACCTAACTCGTACCTGGAGCAGCCGCAGGCGTGGGTCTAAGACAGCGCCGATCCTGACATCTTGAAGAGGAAACTGAAAAGCAAGCGGACGAACTGCTGAGAAAGGCAAAAGCCAACCGTCAACTAATGCTTTCGGAGGTCTTCCGCTGTTGGAGGAGAAAAGGACGGCAGTCGACCCACGCGCGTCGAGTTCGAGGCCTTCAACAAAACCACGGTATAGCAGCCATCCCTGATACCCCGAGCCATACGGGTGCCCAATCATTCGGAGGCTTCAGCAGTACAGTAATCATACACTGCTTTACTGATGCATTATTTGATATCCATTTCCATCCTAACTGTAGGCACAAGGCTGAGCTTCATACCCGCACTGACGTTGGAGTACACGTGTATGCTCGATGGACTGTGTGGGCATAAATGCCACAGAAAAATAGAGTATTCAGCTAGATGACCAGGCCTCCAACGCGTCAAATGGATTTCTGATTGCCGTGTCTATGGAGCAACCAATTTGTGGACGCGTACAAGCCAATGTTGAGTTGTGGGCACCTACCGCAACTGCGCCGGCTGGGTCTCTTGTGAAAATTATCCAGTAGCCGATGGGCCTCGACCGATCATCGAACCAAATTATTTTGCAATTTTCATGCTTTGAGCTGCCAATGAATTTTTTTGCTGTGGGTTAGTACCCGCGATCTGCCGGCTGCGAGCACACTTCAACCCTTCTTGAAGCAAGTGTCTTTCTCTAGACGTCTTGGAATGCCCCCCAGTGCTATCGAGCTGCGCAGCAGCTCTGCTGCCATCCGGAGTTGGTGCATTCAGATGCAAAGATATTCTATTGGGTATTTTATGGCTCCTGGTATCGCACCCGCTGAGGAACTGCCGTTCCTGCCTGACTGGAGAGAGCTGTTGAGATTGGCAGTGTTCCGTGACTGCCGGGAAAAACCTGGACTGTCGCTGATCGCTGGGCAGTTGGCAGCTGTGTTTGCACAGTAGGTGTACCCTGCACCGCATTTTAGAGATATTTCAGGCTTGGGCAGCTCAGGAATTGCAGGTGGTCAAGCTTGAGCGTAGCAGCCCAGTAGGAAAGGCATGAGAATGACAGGCTTCTACAGTGCAAATGACGCTGCAGAAGTATCTAATGGCAAACACTCCACCAAGTGAACGGAGTGTATTACCATCTGCAGTCTTCAAAATGCAGGTCTCCAACAACTGGCTCTCCATGACGACGTGCGCTATCTGTTTGCATCCGCCTGCCCGTCGCCGTTTTATTAGTATAGAGTACAGTATGCTACTGTACATTGCGTGTAGGCTGAAATAACTGCACTGAAAAGTGTTGGCCTACGGAAGTAATGAAAACCAATGGCTTCAAAAGCCATGAAGCGGAAGAACAAACGCCTAGAAATGCAACCAGTAAACTGCTGAAACTAAGTGGTCAGTGAGTAGGCGTCATGCTGTACAGCAGTATCTTGAGCGTGCAAACCCTGCTCGAGGGCACCAGCGCAGCCTACGCGGGAATCATGGGAGAGGAAAGCGCCTTCTGTGGCTTTCCAGCACACTGATCAAGAATCACATGCACAGCTGAAGCACAGGATAATGCAAGCGCATCAAGCCCTTTTCATGTAGCTCGACATTAAAGCCTGCGGCCTTTCTGTCAAGCTACACTCAACACAATCCAATGCAAGGCCTGTCGCCTTGCATCGGAGATCGGATGGACGTTCATATGGGCATTAAACACTGCAAGGGGGTGCTTTTTCTGTAACTCCATTCGAGCAACGCTACACTGAACGCACCACCGCTTTGCTGACACAGGCTATAATCTTTAAGGGATCACCCTACACCTACAACCACATGCCTGCACAATCACCAGCACACCCACAACCGGAGACACCTGAAGCGAACCACAGCATCATACGCCGCCCAATCCCACGCCTTTGCCGTCAGTGCCCGGGCCTGAAGCTATTACGCTCTAAAGGCAAAAATGCCAAAGCAGCAGCTGACACAACAACAGTCAGTAGGTATCAAACGAACCGTCCAGCAAACGTAGAACCACCGGCAGCAATAACACGCGTACAAGATCTGCATCAACAACACAAATGGAAACAATGACATGAACAACAGCAGCAGATATATTTGGAGGGGGAGCAGCACATCGCGCAGGAGGCCTAGACGAACATCCACAGCAGGCAACTGGAGGCTACACAAGGAATCAAGCAACAGTTGCTCGAGTTGCAGTTGCAAGAAACAATTGCAAAATTGCTCTGGTGGAAAGTCACCGAGACTGGGGCAATTACTGAAAGGGGTACACCGGAAGTCTCGAGGACTTGATTGGTAGAGTGCCAGCCCTCCCCTAGGCGTTAAGCCCCAGAGACCTAGCCCCTGAACGGTAAGACCCTGAACCGTAAGTAGATCCGACTCTTTCAACGCCCTGCACTCCTACACCCTAAACCCACCCCCCTAAATTCTCTACACCAAAGCATAAACCCTAGACAGTCTACGCAATGGTCTAGACCCGAAACACTGTACCGTGAACCCCTCGGCCAAAAACGCTCAACCTGAAGCCCAAACAAAACCTCTAGACCCTAACCCTTGAATAGGCAGTCAAACATTCCAAACGGCTTTCTCCCGGCATTTTGTTTAAGTACTGTTTCCTGTTGAATGCCTCTGAACTGAGCTGCAAATAGGCTTGTTGATGTAGTAGTATCTTGGTAAGAGTTGTGCCAAGGTTGGGTAAGCGCAAAGGAGGGTTGCGCTTAGGAGTAAACCGCAGTTTCGTAAGCATGTGCTCACGATGCATGCGTGTGTCGAGCTGTTAAAAGCTGCATTTGGCCGATTTGACCGCTAATAAAAGTTTCATTCGGATGTAATAAGACTACATCGGACCGCGAAAACGGCACCCGTACTCACTGCAGATTGAATTAGGCGGAGCCGTTTCAGTTCATCTGCCGCCACACCCTTTCACGTGGACAGTGCGGTACAGTATGTTGCTAAATTGTTTGAGTGGTTTCGGAAGCCAGCGAGTGCCCGTTGAGCGAGCTGAATTGCGCAGGCGATCGCACAATGGGCAATCCACCGGTACTGGGCTTTCAGGCCTATAAGGTAAACTAAATACAGCGTGGCATGTCTACCACAACGCCAGGGGCATGCTATCCGTTCACCTGGAAGACGAACCAGATCTCAGAAGCTGCTTGTGCCCTCCAAGTCACAGCAGACCACGCCACGCACCTTCTGTGATGTAACACATAAACTACTCCACAGAATAGCCAGAATAGCCATATATCGCTGACCGTGCCTGTGTAAGCATTCCTTTCCAGAGTGCACCGCACTCACCATATGGTGTGGACTTGGACGTACCTGGCTGCCTGCTGCCACTCGGTGCGTTAACAGACACACTTTTTTTTCTTACCAAAAAAGGTACAACATCCGTCCCACCTCCGGAGGATGAATCGAGCTCGAACTACTGGTGCAGATCGCCAGGCCGCAACGAGTCCGTGTTCGATATAAGTTCCAACGTACGATCACTGCTAAACAATAGGTGTAGCCTACAGATGGCACCGCACGCACATCCTGTGCAGTCGCATCCACCATATTCGACCGGGGTGGTGGTCGCTTGTTAGGTGTAGTACATGCCATTCACCCCGAATGCAAATATACCTGAAGCCGCCATTGTGCAGAAACACCGACATCAGACTAAGCATACACATACCTTTACAGAGCCGCATTTACTTCCACACACCGTACGTACACAATGAAACACTGTGAGCCTGTTGCTCTCTCTACTGATTAGCTGTTCATAATTAATGCATCTAGTGGTGAGCTATGCTTTAAAGTGCGAAGACACCATAAACGGCATATAAGTGTCCTTGATTACCGATATCCCGAAGTAATACAACAACCTAATCCACAGTTATGTATAGAGGTAGAGCATACCAAAGACGAGGTCGTATGCACCTCCTGTGAAATGCGACATCTACTCTAAAACATCAGATACAGTGATCGCTCGTTGCTGCGGTTTGACCAAACCCCCCTTTTCTCAGGGATTTTGTGCCTAGCCTTGCTCCAGAATGAGCATGTTGACAACAACGGTGTGTGCCCATCCCGGCCCTCAGCAGAAAAAGCATACTAAACTATAAAATAGCTCATTTACTGATACCGCACTCCGTGACTGCATGGCCTTGCACACTATGCAAACTTCAGGCGTGGTCTCAGATCTTGTACGTGAAGAGCGTAGGACACGCCTATGCCGTAGAACGGAAGCATTCCTCAAACTACCGGTGCGGAAAGAAAAGGCAGCAGCAGACTGCGCAACGCACATCCTGTGGAACACCACAGCTACTGCGACTACCCATGAGCCGCGAGCGAACCCTGTTGCTGTCTCTATATCATATCCGTAGTCAGCGGCTTGAATTGAGGCATAGGACCTAGACTACCTATACCACTCAAATTACAAGTGTGTAGAGGCAGCACATAAAAAGACCGTACACACCTTCTTTGTCACACAAGACATGCAATATGGCCTTACTGCACCTCGTTGCACCTTTCCCGAATTTAGACTTCCGTATTGAGGTGCACAGACACTGTATGCTCTTAAGAATGAGAAGACAACTCATAGCATGTGCAAAGACACGGCACAGCAAACCACGCAACACACCTTCTGTGGTACACCACATCTAGGGCCGCACAGAACGCATTGCCAACACTCTTGTTTCTCTCTCTGCGTGCACCTCCTGGCCAGCACGCAACAGCTTTGCTAGGAGTTTCTACTCCGGAACTGCGCTGTACCTTAAGCCACCGGCGTGCACAGACGGGCAACAGTGGACGCCGTAATATTCTGTGGTGCGTATCACCTGGTGCCACAGACAATACGCCGTGAACGCACTCGTTGCTTTCTGCTCTAATCTTTTCCCATACCCGGCACGTCGCATGTTGTCATCTCCTTGATATGAACGTAGGGGAAATCACGGAAGCGCATGGACGGGCTTACCTACCTACAGTTTCAGAGATTTCGATCCGGCTAAGACCCGTCGAACAGCAGACGTGGACTCGATTGACGGACTCATTCTCATATGTACAAAGTAAGAATGAGGTGCCAATGGACTGTCCACCCGCTGGACGTTCAGTGCGTCGAACATAACTCATGTATGGGACAGTCCCAGTTGTGGATCAAAGGCACCGCCCATGGATCCACTTGACGCACCTTCTGCGAAGCGCCGTCCGCTGTAACAGTTCATACACGGTGAACGCAGCATGTGGCATTCTCTGGTGGTGCCAGATGCTAATTGCAAACTGTCAGCTCCCAAGCACGAACTGAAATAAAAGGCCAGAAGTATGTAGACAGATCGCAGGGGCTATGCGCAATTTCTGTGGAACACCGCTCAGCCGCGGCACAGCCCCTCAGCACACGTGTGCGCACACTGCACAGCTGCCGCGGAATGCGCAATAAATTCCTGCCAAGCACTGCATCATGAGTTAACGATATCCTGCCAACATAATTGTGATGGACATGTATATGCCCACGGAAAACATATGGTTCCTATAGGTTCGTTGAAGGATTAGTAGGCACACGCGAGAATCCTAATGCAAACTCATTTACAGCTCGATCGCATGTCTACCTATTTCTGCTGTTCTCTGCAGGTTAACGCATATCCGTAACATGAAATGCCAAACGTACAGGCGAGCTCCATATTCCGTCACACGGGAATTTCAAGCAACTCGCGGACTTTGGGCTAGGGGACCACAATCCATGCACGTGCTATTATGTTGTGCTTTTGAAGCTCTTAAACAGGCCGCCATTGATGCATAAAGTACAAGTTGAAAAAACACTCAGTGCAACCGACACCTCCAACAATCAATACCAGCAATCAATACATGGGGAAAACATCGTTTAGCGGGTTACATCATTTCTACAAATCAAGCCGACGAGAACGTGAGACTGAGGCGGTGAATCCTCCAACCTTTCTAGGAAAACGGCTTCACCGCAAAACGAAAACAGCGTAGTATTTTCCGTTCCCGTACTCCCTGAAGGATCCGTACAACTTACCAGATAATGACAACATGGCGTTAGCAAGCATTTCCGTCACAAAGTGCGGAGAAGGCTCATACTTGTTTGCAATCCTGTACCTACAGTAGATCGCTGCCATGCACCTGTGCATCTTCTGGCTTCAGTCTTGTTTGCTTCCTTTATCAGCTTATCTCAGAAAGCCTAATAATACCACCCTTCTTAAACGGAGTAAACATCCGGTGACTGAATACACCATTTCTAGAGTACAGTCCGATGACTGGGCGACCGACGAGGTGAATTCTTTATGCGATGTATAGGGCCTCATCATGCACATTTGCCTCACATGAAACGTAGATCACCAAGACGCCAGAGTGGTGTCCAAGTAAAGTCTACGGATGCGTGTTCACTGGTGCTAAAGAGCTCTACTTGCTCTGAAACGTTCGCACGCCTTCAAAGCACACCGACACACACTGAACCTCCTGCCCCCGTCGCGCCCGCTCGCCCATTTGAGAATTACAACAGGCCACAGGGTTTGGGTACTTACTCCCTACGCATGCCGAGAGGGTCCGCATGAACCTGCACACAACTCAGCAAGCATAAATTCCTATAATAATGCCCGTGAAATAGTTGCTGTCCAGCGAGTGAAGTTGTCCCGATATTTGAGGGGCACCAATGGAAAGGCATGGCCTTTTCCTCCGTTTGCCCCGGCCCGTAGAGAGTCCTTCAGAATGAATAATGTTTTTAATCGCCATTCCCTGCGTCGAAATGGCAGCGATAAAATCGTTCAACCTCTTCATCTAAATGGTGTTATGGAAAACTAGATGGCAGGTACGGAATCGAGATCGCTTTGCTTCGAACTTACTAGCTAATCAATGAGATGCTATTAGCAACTTCCAGAATCTTTGGCGTTCCTCCAGCGGCGAATTTTAGCATGATTGAGGACAGCTGCATGGCCTAAAATGCATGAGCACGCGCTATGCCATTAGTTCTGCATTAGCACATGCATGTAAATAATCATAGGGCACTTTATGTGTTTGGCCAACAAAACAAGGCACGCTGTATAGTGGGAGCATCCCGTCCGTAATTCTACTTGCACATTAACTTGCTTCTCGCCTGACTATTCTTTATATGCTGTAGAATCCACATCAGTAATGCCAGTACTAGATCCTCATGCAGGAACACACTCCCTTCTGCAGTGAGAAGGCTCAGTAGAAAATGATGAAGTTCCCTGTCATATATCAATAATACCATGTTGACAAGCCAAATAGCCATTTGAAATATCCCAACTCACCAACTGAAACACGAGAGCTGAGGTCGCCTCCAATCCCTTTGCAGAGCTCCTATTGCGTACAAGTGGATCAAATGTATCGGGGCCTTAACCCGGAGCACTACGCCTTATGGATGCGCTTCCCAGCCATGAGAACGGCAACGCCGGCTGCACAGCAACTCCCTTAAATGCTTGCAACGCTTGTTGTGTGTATGTGTGTTAAGCGAGCCCAGAGCCACGATTCTGTCTCAGGATGGAAATACAGGTTCATTATCCAAATCCTCACAGGATATTCAAACTACGTTGATCGACCCAAGACACGCTAAAGAGGTTCCCACTCGCGAATCGGCCCATGAGCGTGCATAATGCTTAGCATCCCTATGCGGAGAAAATCCGAGTGTGTAAGCACGACTTGCCTTTCTGCAAGGATATTGTTATATCAGTGTAAACGGAAAAATATTGCAGCAAGAAATTTTGGCGCCACGTCAAGCTCCTTCGCTGAAGCCACCGTGCGAGGCAACATATCACAGCGACCGGATGCAGGGTTAAAAACCAACCCGGCGAATTCCTGGCTGCACAACAGAGAGGCCCCTTGTTGGCATTTATCTACTAAAAAAAGAAAATGCCAGGGGGACAAATCGTGAATGTTGAACGCTATTCTGTTGTTGCGCAAATGCAAAGCTGCTAGCGCCGGGATTTTCCACAATAGCATTTACAGGTCTGGCGTTCTGCGCAGTTGGTGTAGCGTGCAAAAAAGGAAAATCGCATAAGTAGAAATTAGGTTGTCAGCCACGCATCTCATTTGCTGCCTGCAAAGCAGGTACCGACTGCGTAGTAGACTATCTGGGACTTGGACGCATGAAAAATGTGAACGTAAGCGCTGTTCACGCTGTTTGGCAGATGGAAGCTCTTGGTGCGCCTGTGCTGGCTAGGCATGTCCAAACTTTGAGATGTCATAGGAAGTTCCCAAATGCCACGAGGTCGCCACGTGGCCAGAATATTAACATACGAACTGTAATAAATATTTGAAGTATGCCCATGCTTTCTAGGGCTTCGTCATCTGCGTATATGCGACGGTTGCTGAGCGAGACGAAGACCTGCATCCAAGCAGTGCCAGCCTCACTGTCAGCAATACAGCTATTGAACACAGCAACCACGCAAACCACCGCCCGTTTTTCTGCATAAAACAAAAACGACAATTATCGAGGGTCAAACGTGACCGCAAATGACACTTGTAAACCCTTACGGACGATACAAATGTTGTCCTATGGGACACTGTCTGCGGGTTTTTATTCAACACTTCAACTGCGCCTTGCTCGTGCATTGTCCGGAGTATCTTGTAGCAGTGTCGTACATCACAGAGATGTGATTGTAATGCTGCAATGGAAAGGTCCAGCTTATGAAGCGAGCAGGGTCACCGCCTCGAAGAAAAATGATATCGAAACCAACCTGTGGAACTGCTGGCCACAAGTTTGATTCGATGTTGCTTTTCCTCAAGGCGGTGATGCTGCTAACAGCAACGCGTCTCCACGGCCGTCGACTAGTATTAACATTTCACTTCGGGCCAGACCAATGCCCTGTTGTTAAAAGTGTCGTAACGTTTCCAGCTCGAAAGCGCAACGCCAAATTTCGCATGCTCCAGGAAGGTCAGTGAGACGCTGAAGAACATCCGCGACACAGAAAGCGTTTCACAAAGTGCAGATCGCAGCGCTGGGGCATGGAGCAATAAGGTATACCAAACACGGGAGCTCGCGTACTGAACAGCAGCCACCTTGTTCCAAATTCGCATCTGCTGCAGCCCACACGTATCCATCTGAACGCACTGCCTTACCCACGTTCACACGCCACTCGCAATATGGTGTTCGTAGGACAACGGCTGGGAACAAATTCAAGGCACTACCTTGCTTCATACTTGCTGGTTCAAATCCCGCGGGCAAGGCCCTCAGCGCCTCACCAGCTGTAGATTAAGATATATATACACTTGCTTAGTGGAAAGCATGCTGCCACAGCTAAAATGAGATTGCCACGCACAGCACGGAGGCTTGCCTTCATTCAGCTGCCCTTCAAAAATGGCAATATGCTGCCAGACCAGCTACAGAAAAAGCCTCAGCGGCACATTCATACGTTGCACCAACTCTCGACACCAAACAGCCTGATGAACCCAGTCTAGGCAAATGGACAGGCCTGCACTACGAAATCTCAATTCGTGGGTATTGCGCAATAGCTTGACAACGAAATGCGCTTTCCCCTTTTTTGGTGTTCACGTGCGACGATTATATATACGATGATTATATACGGAGCCTGTGTTGACTGCGCCGTGAGGTGTTGCTTGCCATTTGCTATCCCCGTCAACAGCTGAACAAATATGATCACACAAAACCGGGCTAGAGATCATTAACTAATGGGAAGTCAGCATATGTCGACTCGCAATCTGCTGCTTCCTAATACTCACTGAGCAGCACATGAACTAACTCCTTAATTACAGGGTGTGCACAGGCACGCACGTGAAGTTTTGGGGCTACACCGTGAAAATAAGTAGGCGTCGTCTCGCCTTCACTGTGTTCTTCAGTGCCTGCATGGGTTGGGTGGTTGGCTACAATCTGCTCTTGCTGTTAGGATTCGGAAATTTCAAAAGAAAAATATTTTCGATGCTTGCTTGCATACTGGCTGCAACGTAACAGAGCCCTCAGGCACGAGGAGCACATTCGCTGTTTTCCCGCGAAAACATACAAGACAAAATCGAACAAAAACTCCATGCCAGAAAACGCCTGCTGCTTTGGTTTTTATTCTAAACTGTTCCTCATCGACATCGAAGAACGGCGCACACAAGCTGCATAATCCCACGCTGCTAGCGCATGCAGGTCCCCCAGGAACTTCGTCAAGCACTCCGTGCTCTCCTATCCGTAGACAGAGCCTATCTAAGCCACGCTAAGAGAGCCATGCAGAAGCAAACGGTCACGCGCAGTGCAATGCAGCTGGTTGCATGTAAAGGCCTTGCATAATGACTTCCTGTTGGAAGCCAAGATGCTCAACAGTGTAACAATATCGTACACGTGGAGCGAAACCGAAGTGCCCCTTACCGGTGTAGCCTCAGATGAGATGAAAAATGTTAGGTGCTGTAGTCACCCAGTTTGAATATGGCTACATCACAAGAACATTTGGAACTCATTCGTAAACCGCATCAATTACAAACACGAAACAGCCAAAATAACCTCCTTAAACCAACACTATCCGCCTGTGCCACCCTGGCACTTGCCGCCTGTGCTACCTGCCCGATTCGGTCTGTGCCAGCAACACGGTGATCAACACAACTCGAGTCAGTCACGCAGTTGGCCTCCGATCAACTTTTAAAATTCCTGCTCCCAGTTGAACAGCTCCCACTGTATCAAAACGGAGCGCCAATACTACTTAAGAGTTGACGCAAATCACAGCGTAGTCGGTGTTGCCTTCTACAACGAATTGTGTTGCGCATATACTAATTCAGCAATTCAATGGATGCGCCTACACTAATGCAGCTTCAGTATGTGGAGCGTTGAGGACTTGTTTTGCGAAATGTTATAGTCTCAGACGCCCTATGGCAGACGTGTATTGGAGCGCCACCCCTGTCTGCTATATACTTAAAAAGAGCATGACCAAGACAAAACAAATCCCCATTTGTTTCCCACAGTCCAACCTCATTAATCTGCACTGCATCCACGCGTGCACTCATGTCTTTCCCCCCAAAGACGTCAAACTTGAGCTTCCCCACGTGGGCGCGATAAACATAACCTTCCTTTGAGGTGCATACTCTCTGGCAAACGTACCGCGGTATCGTAACACCATACAAGACATCGAAACAGCGCGCTCTCAACCCCGAGCATACAAATTGCACAGCGGCATATTATTCACGCCCGCATGTCTCGTAGCTCTCAGGCAAATACTGTTGGCAGTTCTACAGGCAAAAAACGCTTATTTCAACCAAGCGCAAAAACACACCCGAAACGTAATGTAGAATGCAAGACAATGCACGACGCTGCACGTAGAGTCCTTGATCAGTAGCTGTGATACTGGAATACCAAAGAGAATCCGAAAAGTTCGAAACAGAGAGGAACCACGGTGCTTTGAACCGGCTTCACCTCTGGTGATGTTGGAGGAGTCTTACAAATACTCTACTCAAAAACGACTACTCTGAGAGTTCACGTGAAACATCCATCAATTGCACTAACTCCGAATAATGACCAGCTTCATCTGCTTCGTTAAACCGGAAATATATGTTTGCACTGCTGGTGAGGCCTTTTAACGTGCCCTCGGCATGAGCCTCTGCAATAGTTGGGTCGGGCGAGCCGCCGGTGTCGGCCGGAGCTATGTCAATTGCGATAACAACACAGCAGCTATCCGCCCATCAACAGCCTTAAATGCTAAACACAGTGGCGCCGTGCCTCTGGCTAGCCATTGTGTTACAGTGACCACACGACCACACTCACACGTGCCATCTAATTTGTGCACTGAAAGCGTTTGTGATATCAGACGTACTCGTGCGCTTCTCTGCTATCTGGAGAAGGGCGTTTTAGTGCATCATGTGGGCTTACAGCACAATGACGACCTTCCACTGCCCCTCAGAATGGCAGTCTTTATGCACAGCTCCATGTTTACCCGTAGATACCCTAGCCAGTGCCAAAAGTTACACATTGCAGGGTCAATGACTCTGAGATTGACTCGGCAACGTTATGCGTGCATACTCTCTGGCGAAACACGCAATCTACCGGGACATCAAAAGAAGCTCTCTGGTCACACCACCCGACGACACACACGCAGGCTGCATAGCCCCACGATGCTCATGAACACAGGGACCTTCGGCATACAAAAAATACTGCAACACGTTCTACCGGCTAATTCATAGGAATTGAATCATGTTGAGCAAGCTTAAATCAATTCAAATATGAAATGCGAGACCATAGAGATGGATGCATAGGGCGTCTCTATCGAGTGGCGTCTTGATGGAAGGCTAGGAGCAGTAGAAAATTCTCGAGACGTAGATGAAACCTTACTTGATCGCAGACTGATGCCTGCTTCACGTATTGCGGCGCAGACATACTGGCCCACCAATTCAACCAATTCAGTTGTGATGTTTGACTCTGTCTCGCGATGCATATAACTGATCCCAAACATCCCTCACTCGAATACAGTCGGCAGAACAGTGGGATTAAGCCGCGCCGAACACCTCTTTACCACAGTGCAGTGCCATATATATGCACGGACGTACATATATAAATCCCTTCTCCCCACCAGATTTG
>NW_013564117.1:0-12084 GCF_000499605.1 Eimeria maxima | reverse complement strand
TATATATATATATAATAGGGAGAAGCCTCACTGCACCATCGTTTCAGTTCCCGGGGTCTGTCTATATCCAGCTGGATTGCCTGCGATGCGTCTGTTGGCTTTCCAGGACATTCAAACTGATTAAAACAGACGTCTACGCAGAAGCCCTTCTGATTCAGGTCGAGTGACGAGAGGGGAAAGCAAAACACGTCGCTTCCCTGCAAGCGCGCTGCACTTGGGGTGCCTAGAGGAAATAACAACTGGCATTGCTCGTCTAAATGAGACTGAAGCACCGACAGAGTCTGCGGCACCTCCGGTGTAGATATGCTCAAAAAGGAAGCAGAACTTTTGGTTTCCTCTGCTCCTGCGTCCTTTTCTGTGCATGCAAAACAACACCCAAACCCTAAACTGTAAACACCCAAATCCCCCCAAATACTCTTGCCAATTTCCTCCACTACCCTAAAAAATAAACACTAGAGCGGCGAAAACATTCTCTACCCATATAACCTCCATTTACGCTAAACCCTAAAACCTAACAGTCAGAACCATCAAAGACCCCTGTCCGATCTCCTCTACGCTAAACACTAAAACTCAAGCATGGGCATAAAACTCCACACAAAACATGGAAGCACAAAATGCATGCGCTGTGCATGCTGCTTAGTTTGTGGTAAAACCCCAAACCTCAAGCACAACACCCTAAACACTGAACAACCCACAGCTGAAGCTAGACCCCAAACCGGCAAGTTAGAACGTCCCAAGAAGCAAACAAAACCCCAAATCCTAGACCCTAAACCCTGAATAGCAACACTTACGGAGGTAGCTTCTAGCGAGCGAGCCCATCCACTGCCATTCTTCTGAGGCTTCGGGGTGTACATCCACATCGAATCCCCCGGCCCTATGGATGTCAGCAAGAAGTTTCTTCTGTCCTTCGCGGTGCAAATATAACTTCAAAAAATGGCTTTCATACAAGGGATAAGAGTAAAAGGCTTCTTTCACTGCACGCTCCAACTGTTTCATGGGGTTTTGGCTGCTAGATGCAGAAAAACGACTTGTTTCAGTTCCCTGCAGAAATGATAACTTCGGCGGATGTTGGCTGGGGTGTAACGACACCGAAGCTCCCCGAGACCCAAAGGCATCAGAAGGATCCCCCTGAAGGGACCCTTGAGGGACCTCCTCAGCTAGCTGTTGTTTCACGTAATTAGAAGATGTATCTGGGGAGGTACTGCAGGAAGAGGGCCCTGCAGCGCAGCTCTTGGCTCGATTTGAACGAGGTGTACGCACATCTGAATCGTCCAGGTGTTGGCCAGATGCAGGCAAAAGACTGGGAGGTAATTGAAGCAGAACGTGGGACAGGCTTCGGCCCCTATCTGGTGCAGCAACAGAAGCAGCAGCAACAACAGCAACAGCAACAACAACGCAGCAAAAGGGGTGACAGAGAGTTCCCTGCACACCGCAAGCCCTTATCCCCATAGATACTGATCGGACATCCGCTGTTTCAAAGCAGTCGTAGACTACCATGACTGATTATTGCCAAGTTGTGTAGAGTTTAAGGTATAGTGCTTAGGGTTTGTTTGCCCCTCACGGGTGGAGTCATGGGAAGGAAACGGAAGAGACGGCGAATCCTCCGTTGCAGTCGCCAGGCCTGGCTGCAGCAGGATGGCCTGAGAAGGAAAGAAGAGATTGAGTTTGTGGTGTGTGGTTCGGGTGTATGTATACCGTGTCCCCCCGCTAGTTGTAGTGCAACCAGTGCGTGCTAAGGGCCCTGCAGCAGCGGATCTTACCGTGCAGCCCAACAGCAGCAGCTGCTGCAGCATTATATTTCGCTGCAGCAGGTGCAGCAGCAGCAGGAGCTGCTGCAACATTGTTGTTGCTGTCCTCCGCTGTCTGCGCGCCTGTAGGCCTCCTCCCCCGCCAGGCTCAGGGACTTCTGCGGTGTCTACTCATCCCCGAAACAAGTTAATGAATTTGTTCCTAAAGTATTTAAATAGCAGCAAAAAGAAACAAAATCACTGCAGCAGTAGCAGTTGCAGCAGTAGTTGCAGCAACTTAAGCAGCAGCAGCCGCACAAGCAAGGCCCAGACCGAACCACCGCCCCTTCTTCTGTCCCTTCTTGTGAGGTTATGTACCACTCAGCCTCACAGCAGCACTAAAAGAATTGTGTATAATTATCCACAAGAAAAAGTAACAATTTAACTCTTTAAATCTCGTTTTCCTGTTTAGGGAACAGCTGCCCTGCTGCTAAATCTACGGGCTGCCGCTGTTGCTGCTCCTGCTCCTGCTCCTGCTGCTCGCGCAAACAGCAGACCATCCCGCTGTACGTACACTCCGCAAACAGCGACAACTCGGTTTCCTGTCCCTCATCTTCTTGAAACTTTAAAATATATCCAACTGCCTTCGGGCGCATCTGCAGCTCGAAACTGCTGCCGCAGCAAAAGTGTCTCCCTCCCTAGCTGTCTCCATCTGTCTCCACCGTGCTGCAGTGATACAGCAAACTGGCTGCACAACGTCATCTGCAAGGGAAACAATAACACATGCAGTAGAAGTTGCTGTGTCTGCCATTGCTGCTGCTGTTACCGGTGCTACGGCTGTTGCTGCAGCAGCCGTTCCTTCAGCATCTGTCGCTGGAGCAGCTGCTCCCGCAGCAGCTGTTGTGTTGCTGCTCTAGAGAAAGTGCCTCGTTGTTGTTGCAGTCGCTGACACTGCTACTACTGTTGCTTCTAGCTCTGACCTGCTGTTGCTATGGTGCAGCGGCCGAGCAAACAAGCAAGTAACGCCTACACAAGTTTATCGCTGAATGTATACGCATGCCTCTCGGCTTTGCCTCTACTCTCTAGGCAACATCAGCAAGAGGAACAACAGCAGCAGCTGCAGAATTCACTGCTAGCCGTTGTATAGCGCGTGTGTCTTTTTTTTTCTAGATAACAGCAGCAGCAACGGAGTGTGCAGCTAGCGCCTCTTGTGTCTGTCGTTGCTTATTTTCTTTGTGTCTCCTTCATTCCCCTGCTTTAGGTCCAAGCGTCTCTGCTATTTGCTCGTCTCCTCTTCAATCTCTTATCTTTCTTGTGTCTCCTTCGTCTGTCCCTTTAAGTTTCTCCACAGCTGTTATTGTTCTCTGCCTTTTGTGCGCTGTCACTAAGCCCGCTGTGTCTGTCACTTAATCTCTCCTACTTTATTTTTGCCCCTTTTGTTCCTTTTCATTATGCATCTCTGCCTTAGTGCTTCTATCTCCTTTATTCTCTCTCAGTCTGTCTCTGTCTGTATCTGTCATAGTGTCTCTCTCTCCTTTCCGTGTATCTCTCATACTGTCTTCTATCTACCTCTTCGTCTCAGTTTGTCTCCTTGCACCTCTTTTTGTCTCCTTTTCTTTCTCTTCTATTGTATCCTTTCCTCTTCCGCTCAGTTTTTGCCTCTTCTATTTCTCTCTTATTGTCTCTCTTAGTGTCTCTTTCCCTTTCTGTCACTCCATATGCCTGGTTCTATGTCTACATTTTACTGTGTATCTGTGTCTTCTACTTCTGCCTCTCTTTTGTCTATATTCTCTGTCTCTCTTGGTGTTTTTCTTTCTCTGCTTCTTTCTGTCCCTCTTCTGTCTCCTTGTCTGTGTCTTTCTCGTTATTTTTTGTCTCGTTTTCTTTATAAGCATGTCTTTGAGTTTCTCTCCCTTCCTGTGCCTCCCCTCGTTTAGCCGTAGAAAGGGTCCGGCTGTGCATACACAAATTCTTCTATATACGTATACAGCGACTGAGGAGACAGCTGAGGAGATACCTCACTGCAGTGAGACGAACAAGTGTAGACAGCTAACAACCCAAAAGAGAGACGCTCTAAAGCTGCAACTGCTGCGGGATCGTTCGACCCCACGTGCTCCACTAGCTTGGACAGCAGCTGAGGCTGCACCTGCGAAGACACCCAAACCCCACAGACACCCCACACAAGCGCAACTGCAGGAGGGAGACAAAACATTCGTTGCTTGTCTCCGTCAGTCTCCGTTTCCCTTTACGGTTGTCCTCGGTCTCTTGTCGAGACACAGACAGGGTCACGTTGCAGCCAGCGGCACCATAGAAAAACGGCACCCCCTACAACAGCAGGAAGACCCCAACAGCTGCAGCAGCGCCCAAAGCAGCAGCAGGAATATGTGTGCATGTCTAACTTGAAATTCAAAGTGTCTCTTTGCCCCGCAGGCACACGGGGGGACATCTGCCTCTTTGAGTTGCTGTGCAGAGAAGGGCCAAAGAGGTTTCCCTTTGTAGGCATAGCGCAGCACATGTCCCCTTTGGTGGGGTTGTTCTTTGCACCGTTTAATAAACACCTCTAGCTGAGCGTCTTGTGAACTGTGCTCAAGATGAAGTTCTTCAAAAGCGTCCATCTCTGAAGCATCTAGATCTGCCTCTAAAAACCGCAACAAACAAACAAGGGAAGACAAACAAATACACAAAAAAAATCCTCTCCACGCGCATGCACATCAAGCGCGCCCCAAATGTCTATGCACAAGCATACAACATACACCTCGAGAGATACTACACCCCTGCTCAAAAGATATAGCAACACCTGCTGCTTATCTGCCCTTTCTAGTGCAGCAGCACCTGGTGCTCCTGGAATCACACACTACACGCCGCAAAACACAGAAAGCCCCTGTATGCGCATGCATGCAGTTCAACGAAGACAGTTTTGTACAACTTCCAATGAAAGCGCACAAACAAAGAAAGCTTAGGTACACCCCATCCCAAAGACTACTCCAACAGAAGCAGCAGCAACGGCTGACCAGGTGTTTCTGCTATAGTTTGTTGGTATCTTTTAAGGAGTTCTTCTTCATGGGAAAGTGGCTTGTTGCTGTCCCGTTGCAGTCCTAATCTGCGCAGGGCGCTCTCAAGTGTCTCCTGAGCTGCGGTGTCTGTACACCTCCGTTCTTCTGTCTCCGCAGCAAGAGGGAACTCAGGAAGAGACACAAAAACAGATCCAAATTTTAGGCGCTTCAAGCATCGAGGATGCAACACGCGAACAGCTGCACATATCAAGCGCAGCATCAAACCCTAACCCCTCGCAAGCGTTAAGAAGCCCTAAACCCTCACAAGTGTTAAGAAGCACAGAGCAATTGCGGTCTGTCTTCCCACCGCTAGAAAGCTGCTGCTGCTTTTGCAGTGGCGGAACTAGGGTCTAGGGTTTAGGGTTTGTGCTAGGGAGGGACTCGCTTCAGTAGTCAAGGCTGTACAGGCCTGTTGCTGGCACCTCAGGCTCTGTGGTTGTGTTCCTATATCTAGGGTTTAGGGCTTCTGTGTACCTTGTATGTTAGCGGTATCTAGGGTAAAGAGTCCCCTTTGATCTTCCTCTGTGTCTTCATTCTCGAAGTCGGTCTCGTCGAGGTCTTGCAAGGCTGCTGTATCTGTCTCCTCATCTGCTCCTGCTGCTTCTGTCTCCTGCCGCTGCTGCAGAAGCAGAACCTGCAGTCTCCGTTCTTCGCGCATCAGCTGCTGCTGCAGCAGCTCAGCAGCTGCAGCAAGCTCGGTGTCTCTAACTGTCTCTCCGCCTGCTAGGCCGCACATAGGGCAGCAGCAAACCCTTCGACTTTCTTCCCCCTGCTGCAGCTTCTTTACTACATCTACCTGTGCATTAGCATCAATTATCTGCTGCTGCTGCTCCTGCTGCTTCTGAGAGGCTGCTGCTTCTGCTGCTGACGGAGATGTATCAGCGCTGCTGCTGTTGCCATCATTCCTCTCCACATCTCCGTCCTTCTGTTGCTGTTGTTGTTCCTGCTCCCTCCAGATGGACCAGAATTCCTTCTTCGATTGAAAGAAAGTCGATATTGCACAGTCAGGATATTCGTTGTTTATTCTTGGGAGGTGTACAGACACCGCACGGAAATGTGAGCCACAAGAAAAACAACAAAATATATAAATGCAGCGGTGAAAAGAAGTCGGAGGTGCATCTTCCACAGGCGCGTACAGCTGCAGCGCAGTAACGGCAGCAGCAGCAACAACAACAAATGCAGCAGCAGCAACTGCAACAGCAGTCCAGTGACATCGTCAGGGGTAAACAATACGAGCAGCAACAGCAGCGCACACCAACCCTTAACCACATTTCCTTCCACACTGGTGCTGCAATTGTTGCAGCACCAAAGTGAGAAGAAGCTGCAGCAGTTGATGCACCAGCAACTGTCGCAGCAGCAAGTGCTGCAGGGGAACAACTGCTGAACTAGCTCTCGTGCAATCAACAGCACGCGCTGTCGTCATCACCAGCCTCAGCAGCAAGTGGAGAAGAAGGAGCCGCAGCAACAGAAACAGCGTATGCTCTACCATATAGTGTAGAACATAAGTCTCACCTGCACCAGCAGCGTCAGAGGCACTTGAGGTGTACAGACACCGCAAAACAAATCTTGAGGAGGAGGCAACGCATGCCAATGCGGCAGACCCCCAACTTTTGATGGGAAAAACCAACGAGGTGCCCTTCGCTCTGCTTCCATAAAACCCAAAGATACCTCCTCCGCCTCCATCCTGCTGAGGGTTTAGGGTTTAGGATTTACGATTGACTGTTTAGTGTTTAGGAAGCGGGTAGTGGGGCGGCTGCAGGTACATTAGGAGTCAAATTCCCTCCTTCAAGCATCAAAAAGCAACGTAAGGAAGAAAAATCATGGACGTAAGACAATGAAGCTTGCGGGTTTAAGGTTTCGGGTTTAGAGTGTAGGCATAGGGCCCTCGAGTCAGAATCGAAGCTTCAGGTTCTAGCTAAGCAAACATAAAACGTTCGGAATGCAGATACTGCAGTTTTATGTTTTATGTTTTAGGGTTTTGCGTGTGAATTTCAAATAGGCAGAACTTAACGGTAAACATTAAACCCTAAACCGTGGACCCTAGAGCGAGGGCCTCTATCTGCATGCGCGAGGATACTGCCAACCCAAATTGCTTCTCCACCACCCTGTCTCATTTAGGTATTTTCAACGCTGAAATTTAATTATTTGATGTATTTATATATCAGCGGAGGCGTTGTTTTTAGCTCTAGTAGCGGAGCTAGGGTTTGGGGTGTAGAGTTGAGGGTTGAGGGTTTCACAGCGCTGCTGTGGGGCCCACCGCCCCTGGTCTTCCTCTCCCTCGACTCCCTCATTGCAGCAGAAAATCAAAATTACTACACGGCGAAGCTTGAAGTGTACGTAAACCTCAGCAACAGTGGAGGAGCCGGCAATCTGGCCGCTCCTCACGCAATTTTTAGGGCAACCACCATAGCCTATAGGTATTTGCCTTCAGAATCTTTCAGGCAAAATGGGGAGTCTCAACGAGGACCAGGAGGAGTCTGTCATGTCTCTGGCGCTGCTCCAGGTGACCCATTCTCTTACGGTTTGGTGTTTAGGCTTTCATCCACGATTTAAGGTGTTTGTGCGAATGGTTTTAAATTGTAGGGGCCCACCGAGAAGGCTTTGAGATGTTGACTAGCTTTTAGGGTTTGAATTGTTGCTTGGTGGTTCCTCATCCCGTTGTGTGGCTGTCTCTCCCTGTTTGCAAGCTTTAGGTTTAGGGTTTAAGTTCTAGGGTGTAGTGTTTAGGGTTTGCTGCTTGATGCAGAACAAAATAAAGAGAGACCCTGAGGCCTATCGCGAGGAATTCAAGTTGCAAATGTCAAATTTTGAAGGTCTCGTCGCAGCACTAAAAGAGCAGCCGTACAGGCCGACGAGAAAGTTGCAGAGCCTCGCCATGTTTCTGGCCCACGTAAACCCTATACCCCCCACCCCTAGGCCCCAAACCCTCAAGCTTCCGACGGGCAGTCCCCCCCGTTCTTCAAGCTCCTGAGCTGTACCTGCTTTCTCTACTGCTGCTGCTACTGCTGCTGCTGTCGCTGTTGTTGCTGCTGCTGCAGACAGCTCCTTGCTACAGTGTTGAAGCGGAAGATACGTGGGTAACGGGGCCCCCGGAGGCCCCAAAGGAGGCACCCGTCTTTGATGCTTTTGCCCCAGAGACGTTCCCAGGACAGGCAGTGGGCCTGGGGGCCCCCTCAGAGGGCCCCTCTCCCTGCGCTATGCTCAAAGAAGCTATGCAAGAGCTTTTGCTGCAGACAGACCTCCACCCCACCACACGACATGCGCTGTTGAACAGCTTGCTGCTCCTCAGAAGCAAGAAAATGGTCCGCAGACCCTAAACTCTAGATGCCTGCAAGGTAGAGAGCCAGGGAGCAAAGTCGTTGGCTGGCTCGGGTCTCCCGACCTTGAGGTGTGAGTCGCGAGCTGGGTGGACCTAGGGTTTAGGGTTTAGGGCCCAGGGCTTGCTGTGTTCGTTGCAGCTGAGCTGCGAGGAGCTGCTGCAGCAAGCACTGTCTCTGTTATCTATTAAAGACAAATTTGTTCGCCAGCGGCTAATGGCATTTGTCGTTAAAGACGTGTCGAAGGTTTTTGCGGCAACGACCAACAACCAAGTGAGATATTACGGTTTAAGGTTTGAAGCCTGCTTAGAATGCCTCTACAGGATAGGGCCTACAGCCGGGGCTCGAATCAGCACTGTGGAGTGCACTGTTATGTATATACGGTTTAGGGTCTGTTGTGTATGTTTCTGCAGGCGCGGACTTCTTTGCTGACTCGCCTGTTTGCTTTGCTAAAGAGCGGATCTTCTCCCTTGCCGGCTCGCTTGGCGCTGTGTTGCTTATTTCAGGTGTACAGACACATCACATCAAAGGGATTAACTCGCAACAGCTCCTCTTCTGCAAAAATAGTCAACGCCATTGCTGCCTTGACTTTGGCAGGGGACGCTCGGCTTGCCTTAAGCGCTGCTCTCTTTCTCTTGGGGGAGATTCAGGTGGGCAATATACTGTAGCTAATTGCTAGCTAGATGCGAAATCACTGGCAGCTAACTGAGAGCTAGCTGCTAGCAAGCTGACGGACCAGTTAGTTGGAGCTAGCAACCTGCGAGCCGCCGAGCTAGCCAGCTACCCTGCTCCAGAGGCTTTAGCTGGCTAGCGTAGCGGAGCACCCAGGTCGCTGCTGGTCTAACTAGCTGTTAGTGGTTGGCTAGCCAGAAGGCAGGTAGCTAGCCAGTTAGCCAGCAGTGTCGGTCGTGGGTCAGCTGGGTGCTGCGCAGGCTGCTGCAGTGCAAGCAAGTCACGCAATCCAAGCCGACGAGGAAGAGGGGGAGGAGGCGGTTGCTGCAGCTGCAGCAGCAGAGCTGCAGCAGAAAAGCGTTTTGCATTCTAAGAAGACAATGGCAGCGAAGCGGAAGCTCAAGAAGCAAAAGGTGCGCGTACACCCCAGCACTAGCCCGTGTTCTGAATTGCACTGCGCAGTTTGGGGCATCCTCCTGGTGCTATTTCTGCTAGCGGCATGGAGTGAGGGTTCAGAGTTTAGGAGTTCTGCCGTGTCTTCCCTGCTGCAGCAACGCATGCAGAAGCGGCTTGTTAGGAAGCAGCAGCGGTTGGAGGCGCAGCAAAACCATTGGGGCATCACAGCGTCTGCTGCCATTCTCGACCTCATCTACGATGCTCACGCACTCGCCGATAAACTCTTCGGTACTTCACTCTAAAAACCCTAAGGTTAAGGGTTCATGATTTCGGGTTTGCAGTTTAAGGTTTAGTGTTCAGGACGTGCTTTGAGTTTTACATTTTCGGCAACATCGTTGTTAGCGGGGCCAATGCGCACCTCTGTCAATGTAGGGTTTATGATCTACGGTTTGTGGTTTGGGGTGTATTGATTGTGTGTGCAGCTCGCGTGCGGCAGCAGCGCGAGAGCTTCAGCACTCGAGTTGTGTTCTTGAACTTGGTATCTCGTCTTGTGTCACATCACAAGGTTTTGTTGCTGAGTCTCTATCCTTATCTGGAAAGATATTTAAAACCCTCTCAGAGGCTTGTCCCCTCTCTTCTTGCAATTGCTGCTAATTCAGTGCACGCAGCAGTTCCTCCTGACGAGGTCAAACCCCTCCTCAAGACAATTGCTGACAACTTCGTCTCAGACACACGAGGAGAAGAAGTCGTCACACTGGGCCTCAACGCTGTAAACCCGAAACACTAAAGCCTAAACTCTGTGGAGCAGAAACACACAAATAGTCACACATCCATTCTACCCTATACTCCAAAGCATCGACACTGCCCAAATCCCTAAGCCTTCACTCTCGCTAAAGTCTGGGTTCAGGTTCCACGTCGTCCACCAGCCCGTTGTTTGCAGCCTGCAGCCCCCCTCGTGCAGACAACTTGAGGACGCAGGTCGTATGATTTAGGCTTTAGGATTTGGGGTTTCCGTGTGCCGTAGATAACGGAGATCTGCAGCAGGAATCCCCATTGCATGACGCCCGAGCTTCTTGGGGATTTGCTGCAGTATACAAAACACAAGAACAGCAAAAGTGTTTCCGCAGCCGCACGAGGTCTCCTCAATCTGTTTAGGGAGATACACCCAACGTTGCTGCCGCGTGCATTCTTAGGAAAGGAGGCCGCCATAAAGCTGCAAAGAGACCATGTAAGATGAGTGGTTTAAAAGGAGGCACCTTTTATGTGTCTCCTCTCTCTTCCCCTGCCTCTCAGTCCCGCGCAAACCCTCCTTGTTTCTCCTCATTATCTCCCATGCGGAATGGCACTCTCACCGTCTCGTTACTGTCCCTCTTAGCGTTGGCAATGTCGTTGTCCCTTTAGTGTTTCGGCCGTTCCGTAAGTTGTCTTTTGTATCCCCGTTTCGGTTTCTTGTGTCCCTCGCTGGCTGTCGCCGTGAGGGCGTGGGTTGCTGTGTTTTGCTTCTTTTTTGCATTTATGTTTGTCCCTCCTTGGTTCTGTCTTTCTTGCCGCTTGACGCCTTTTATCTGTTCTATTAGAGGAGCAGTATTAGGCTTCTGTGCTTCTGTCTGCTTGTGATTGCCTGCCGCCCAGCAGCAGCAGCACCAGGCATGAGGAAGCATGCATTGTAGGATTGATTGCAATGCAAACGAAAAATGGACGGATAAGACAAACGAGGTAGTTGGGTTCCGTGCTGGTGGGGTGTACGCAGGTGTCTCCGCCCGTGTTTGGGGCTTCAAGTGTCTCCACGAGTTTGCAGCTGCTGCCGCAACTGGAAGCCCTCAAGAAGCAATCGAAGGAGGAGCTGCAGCAGCTCTTAGGAGGAGGAGCAGAAGAAGAGAATACAGAAGGGGAGAGTGCCTCCGAAGATAGTGAGGCCGAGGGCCAGATGACAGACACCGAAGCTAATGAGGAAGAGGCAGATACACAGGATGCGGAGGAGACAGGCAGTGAAGAGACAGAGGCAGCAGACAGTGGTGAAGAAGACAGCGAAGCTGAAGAAGAGGAAGAGACAGAGGAAGAAGAAGACATAGACAGCGAAGAACACCAGCCAAAACCTGCAGCAGGGGAGGACGAAACAGCAACAGCAGCAGCAACATCGGGAGCACCAACAGAAGCCACAGCTGCAACAGCCGCCAACGAACCAGAAGCAGCATCAGGAGCAGCAGCAGGGGCTATCCCTTGTGGAGGTGAGCGACTGCTAACAGACGCGGACTTTGCTGCTCTCCGTCTGCTAAGGGCTAAGCAATTAGTACAGCAAGTAAAAGGGGGACGCCGCAAAGGTGGTAGTTTGGAAGTAGACACCGAAAGGGACCAGAAGCTTCTGAAGCTCCTTATATCGAACCAGGAGGCTAGCAGCAGCAGCAGCAGCAGCGAGGACGAAGACAGCGATGAGGAGACAGAAAGAAACCAGCAAGAGGTGAGGCATCCAAAAGAGGAGACAGATGGAGGCACTGTCTCCGTGTCTCTCTTTTATTGGGCTTTGTGGCAGCCAACTCTTTTTTTCTTTATGATATGATATATGATGATTATTATTAGTATTTGTGCTGCTTTTTATTGTCAGGTACTATATTGTTAATATAGTACATATGAATTTGAGAGGCTCAAAATATTATATAATATATAATATATAATATGAAACACGTAATATACAGTATATAATATATACTATGTAGCATATAGTCTAAAATATATATAATGTATAATATATAGTATATAATATATAGTATATAATATATAAAATATGTTATATAATATATAGTGTATAATAATAATAAAATAAAATATATTATATACTATATATTATACACTATACAATATATATAATTATATAGTATATATTATATATTATATATTATATATTATATATTATATATTATA
>NW_013566081.1:5000-12018 GCF_000499605.1 Eimeria maxima | reverse complement strand
TATATATATATATATATATATATATATATATATATTATGCGCCTATAACATGCATAATGTTTTAGAATATGCTACATATGACATATATGCATACCTTACACACACTGCCGATTACAGGAATATATATGGTGAATATATATGGGCATTTGCAAAAAGATGCAAAGACGGCACTTTCCTAAATTGTACCCAGCAGCAGCCACCGTCTCACATTCTCGCAAGTCCAGATTTTTAACTGGGAAGGTGACGATCGTAGGGTTCTTTTCGATGAAGAAATTGTTCTTCGAAAACCTTTTTACGGCAAGCACCAAATAACGCGGCAACTTCCATAAAGTACATTTCTTGCGCTGCAGAGGAGTGGGTCCCTGCGAGCAAAGGGAGCAGGCCATGATACGATGCATGAGGAACAAACAAGAAATACGACTCCATACTCATGTATAAACGGAAATCAACTGCAGTGTGTTCTGCTATCTTAGCTTTACTAAGTCAGTTCCCCTTCTTAAATAAAGATGCACAAGGGCAACCCCCGCTGCTCACGCTGTCAGTTTCGCCGTCGAACTTCTGCAGTAAATCAAAGATGGGCACCTGAGCACAGCAACAAGAAGGCAGACAATCACCAACTTACACACCATAAGAAGACATTCACCGTACCTGCATTACTCTTCTACAATATTCTCTAGCTAAGTTCAATATGCATGCATGGTGCACACAGGGGAAAAAGTGACTTGTGTCTGACGGACTGTTGGAATCATATTACGGTCGAGCGAATCCTTGAAAATCGGAGCAGCAGGCAAATCAAGGGTCAAATACCTGAATCAAAACGACAAAAGAAACCAATAAAAAGCGGAGAGAATGTAATGAATATATCTTAAACACCATAAATTACAATGTTTGCCACTTCCGCGACTGGCTTGTCTGTGGCTACCCCGTAACTTTGCAGAACCTGTGAATCAACAGCGACTAAACCGAAATCAACGAAACAGGTGCAAATGAAGAGGTTCAAGACCTTATGCACAATCGTGCACGCATGCACGCATGCGTGCATGCAGGTGCCCGTCTGTGCTGACAAAGGGGCAACCTACAGAAAGGGTGTGTGTTTCGATTCGCCACTCTGCGCATCTGTTACGAGGACTTCCCCCTGAAAGCATTCATGAATGATGGAGCCTGTGGCGAACACAGACAAAGACAGGCATCCAAGAAGCACGACGCAGGCCACATGATATATGCATGCCTATGCCTCTGTATGTGGGAACACATCCCTCCTGAAGCTTTTGCTGCTGCAGCTCAAACCCACTTCCTGTCTTCCTGTCTCGCTGATCGCGGTGCAGCACATTCAATAACCAAGCAAACAAAGCCAAAGGGTCCGCTTGTTCCCCGATGCGAAATTTCTTCTTACTCTCCACCCCAACAGCCTGAGAAACAAATCCACTACTCTCCACAATTCAATCTCTCAAAGGTTACCCAAAATGCACATGCATGCATGCATGCACGCATGAGTAAGCACAGCACATCACAGCACCAATATTGTGAATAATGTACAAAAAAGAAAGAAAAAAGGGGAATTTCTGCGACAAAATATTTACCTGCAAGAATTCGTGTGGGGATACGATGCCTTTAAAGTTTCTTCTGTTGAATATTTTTCTCATCAACTCTGAGAGGGTTTTCAATACTGCATTAAATTTCTGCTTGTCCGATAGATCCAACAAGAGCAAAAAATTTCGCAGCGGTATCACCGTACACAGACTCTGCGTCAGACCCACACCAAGCACAGTCACACACGCGTGCATGCATGCATCCACATACAGACACCCAAGCCTACACACATGCATACATGCATGCATGCATGCATGCGTGTACGAGTCTTTGCAGAAGGGAGCTGATCCGCTGCATGCCATGCGTGTTCATATGAAGAGAGGGGAGTCACTTACTTGAATAACAACTGCGAAGAAGTCTGTTTTGCTTAGATTATTTAGACCAACACAACCAGGTAAATAATCAGCACCATCTAATGATTTGCCATAGAAGACTTCCGTAGATAGACGAGCAACATCTTCCGATGTGTATGTTGGATTCAAGTTGTACTGAAAAAGTTGCACGTAGACCCTAAACCCTAAACCCGAAACCCTAAACCTTGAACCCCTCCTTAAGAGGCAGACTGTGTGTGACTGCTACTTAAGAAACCATCTGTACGATTCCTTCGCCTTATGCCTCATTAAGCCTATAGCATAAACCCTCGAGGGTTTTTTGGTGCTGCTTACGATGATGTCTTGTAGGGAATAATCTTGTACTTCGTAATTATCAGGAAGACAATAAACTTTACATGTTGTAAGATTTACATACACAAAATGTCTTTGCTCTAACGCATGCATGAAGGCGAACGTGGACCTCCCGCGGCCTGCATGCAGCCAACCAACCCATTGACACAGTTACACATTTCCTGACAACTGCACGCATGCATTGAAAGCAGCAGCAGCACTAACAGCAACATAAGTACCAACAGCAGAATGAGCAAAAACAGCAAAAACAAGGGCAGCAGCAACAGCAGCAGCAGCAGCAACTTGCATTCACCTACCCTGAAAGTATCGCCCGCACACAAGACAAGCGTAGACATGTTGATTAGAGAGGCAAATGCTGCAGACTTTTTCGAAGTCAAAATCCAACATATGTTTGTTAATAGTACCGAGGTAAGGACATGTCCTCCTCACACGCTTCTGTACTGGAGCACTGCTGCTGCTGCTGCTGCTACTGTTGTTGCTGCTGCTGGTATTGCTGTTGGTGTTATCGCTGGTAGTGCTACTGTTGTTGGTCGCGCTGCTGCTGCTGTCATTGCTGCTGCTATCCTCACTGGATTTAACGCCAGATGACGCTTCGTTAGGCCGTTTAGAGCCCACGGAGTCTGCTGCTGCCGCTGCTGCTGCTGCTGCTGCGGTTTCTGCTGGGGCCTCCCCCCGAACCTCGTCAGTTGCAGCTCCCTCTGGCATCCTGCCTTTTCTTCCTTTTCCTTAAACCTGATAGATAGACAATTTATTAAACAATTAACAATAAGAAAAAGTGTTTGCCTTTGCCGCACGTCCTACACCACCCGGTACAAGGACTGCGAGGCGCTGTGGTGAAATAGACAGCGGCACTGCAGCAAAAACACCTTCTTCCCCTTATCAGCGCTTCATTATATTTATTTAAACAAATAATATATTTAAAACATTTCCTTTTCTCTCTTTACTCAATAACACGAGTAGGTCGCGCAGAAGGCCTCTGCTGGGTCCCTGCATGCAGCTCCGCAAGCCTGTAGCTACTTGAGCGATGTTGTATGCAGTGCTGCACGCAGTCAAAAAACAATTAAATAAACAATTATATTTCCTCTAATTAATATTGATATACATAGGGAAAAAGTGTTTGCTGCTGTTGTTATCCTGATTTCCCCTCCCATTGTACCCTAATCACTAAGGAGAACAAGGAATTAGGCTCTTAGGGGTGCTAATGCAGGTGTTTGTCCGGCGGGGGAGGGGCGAAGGGTGCAACAGATATTGGCATATATATAAACTGGGGTGTACCAAGGGCCCGTCTGCCCCCTATGTCCTCATGAGGAAGCGGAAGCCGTTTGTCTTGTTTAGAGACTTACTTAACCACCTCTTACTATGCAAAGTACTCACAGCCTAAACCCTAAACCCTAAACCCTAGACTCTAGGCCGTTTGCGCACTCTGAATAAGCATTCAAAACCTCCCATGAATTAAAGAGATTACGCGGCTGAAGACGATGCGGAGCCCGTAGGTCCTAAACCCTAAACCCTAAACCCTAGCAAACAATGGTAGCAGGCAGTACAGCACTGCATTGTCCTTTAGTAGTGTTTCTTTCGGCCTTGTATTTCGTTATACACTGCATGTAGATCCTTCCTTACATCTTAGGGTTTAGGGTTTAGGGTTTCTTAGGGTTACGTAAACCCTGCAGTTTAGACAAAAAGGCAAGGGATTATATCCTTCACCACCAATCCCCTAGAGGAATACCCTTGTCCTTTTTGTACTTTATGCTGCTGCTGCTGTTACTGCTGCTCTATTTACGCATTAGATTTATATTTATTTCCTTCCCTCTTAGTATAAATATACACCCTTCTTCTTAGGTAACAAAGAAGACGAGCAAAATGTATAATTCATTCTATGCACGATTCTTGCCTTTGGCGAAGGAATAGTACTATTACTACTAATCTTACTATTATTATTATTATTACTATTATTATTATTATTATTATTTTATTATTAGGGGAAGCAATAGTAATAATAATAATAATAATTATTATTATTATATTATTAGTAGAAGAAGTGTCTTATGAGGCTACAGACGTCTCCAGTAAAGAAATTAGTGAACTGCAGACAGCAGCAGTAGCAGCAGCAGCAGCAACAGCAGACCCTGCAGCAGCAGCAGCAACAGCAGCAAGAGGAGCAAAGCCTGCAGCAGCAACCGTCGACACCAAACACCGGCAACACCTCGCATCCTCTTCTACTACTACAGCTGCTGCTGCTGCAGCAGCAGCAGAGCTGCTGCTGCTGCTGCCCCTGCAGCTCCGTGTAAATGTAGCGCATAAAAAGTAAGCAGCATTAGTAGCAGCAAAATAAAGAGAATAAAGAATATTATTATGCTGCTGTTCTTTATATACCTTCCTTCTTTAGGCAAACAGAAGCCACGGCACTGCCACACTTTTTTCTTTATATATTAATAATATTAATACTAATAAATTATAATTTATATAATATAAAAATAAGAAAGAATTTTACCTAAAAAATAGTTGAATTGTATATGAATAAAGAAACAAGATTAAAATATACGAATAAATGAATAAGGAAGAGGGAGTGTGCATAGATGAATAAATGAATAAAAGATTAATAAATGTATATTTAATAAAATAAATTAATAAAAAAAATATAAAATAAAAGATTTATTATTTAATAAAAAAAAAAAAGCAATAAAAACAAACAAGACTCGCTGATCAGGTTACTAAAGGAAGAAAATCACAGCCCTGGTCTACTCCCTCTCTTATTTATTTTCCTCCTCCTTTTATTGCGTTGTTTTTCTATTCTCTCTAGGCCTACCTACCTAATAAATAAGCAGTAGCCTATGAGTACAACGCATGCAAATACTTGCATGCATGCATGCAAAATGCATGAATGCAAATATTTGCATGTATATGCATGCATGCATGTGCTGCGCGGCTTACAGCCCCAACAAATATTTCTGCTGCAGCCAAGATAAACGCGCATGGAGTTGAGGAAAATAAATAAAAAGACGCGGAGGTTTGCGACCTTTCGCCTTTGCCGCTATAACCTCAGGAGTCTTAGTGACCTTATATATAGGGGCTCCCTTTCTTATACAAATGTTTTCATCAGCCAGCGAGGGGGAGTATATTGACCTATTTTTATGAAATATAACAGGAAATATACATAAAATAACATAAAATACGGGAAAATAAAGACACTTAACTGCTAAGATATACGCACACGCCTGCAACAGGCACAGCGAGGCACCGCACAACAGATCACGGATAGCACCCCACAGGCATGCAAATAAACATAAAAAGAATAAAAATAATTAAATGCACGATCTATTCTAATTTAAATAAAGATAAAAGATGCAAAATGGTGCATTCTTTTGCCATCCTTTGCATAGGTCGCAGTGCACGAAGGGAGGCCTGCTGCTGTGGGCTTGCTGTGCATGCAGCCCGTTTATTTTAAGGGTTTAGGGTTTAGTCATAAACCCTAAACCCTAATCGTTACGAAAATATATACTTTACAAGTAAACAAAAGTACTTTTGAACCCCCTTAACTTAGCACAGCAAACCCTAAACCCTAAACCCTAAACCCTAAACCCCACTAATGTTAGGCTAGTGAATAATACGCACACAACGGCAACGGTTATGTAGTATATATAATATGCATAATATGATTATATTATATAATATATTATATAAAAGAATTTATATTATTACTCTTATTTGTTATTATAGGGTTTTTTTCTCCTTATTTATCTCCTTATTCATGTATTTAGTTAGTAAGAAATATCTCTATGCCTAGTATGCTGTTTTTTTTGCCCTCCTCTTCCTACGCTGTTCCTCTCCTAAGCAATACAGTATATTATTATATATTATACAATATAATAATATATACAATACACTATTAACTAGCTAGTAGCTAGCTAATTAATAGTGCTAGCTACTAGCTAGCTCCTAGCTAGCTAGTACCTATAAACCAGCTAGCTACCAGGTCGCTATCAGCTATAGCTACCGTTTAGCTACTAGCTAGCTAGTAGCTAGCTACCAGCTAGCTGTGTGTATAGGCAGCAACAAGACGCATGCATGCATGCATGCATGCATGCATGCATGCATGTATGCTTAATAAAGTAATTCTTATGCAGAGTTAAGGAAGAAAAAAGAAGAAAACAAATCAAGAAAATAATTATATAAAATATATATTATATATACAATATATAATATATATTTTATATATTATATATAAATACGTATAATATACATATATACTGCTGTACTGCTGCTGCGTGTGTGTATACGCAGCAGCAGCAGCAACAACAACAATAAGAATAATCATTATTATTAATAAGAACAAGAATAAAACAAGTAAATAAATAAATAAATAAATAAATAAATAAATAAATAAATAAATAAATACATAATAAAAAAAGAGAGTAAATAAACAAATACAGCAAAAAGCAACAAAAGCAAAAGCGTCAAGAATAAATAATAGTGACAATAGGCGGCTCTGCCTCCCGCTGCTTCTGCTGTTGCTGCTGCTGCTGCTGCTGCTGCGTATGCTGCTGCTTTTGGGTTACTATTTGTGCATGCATGCGCCATTGCACGCATGTGCTACTGCATGCATGCATGCATGCATGCATGCATGCATTTGCTGTTCCTTGCATGCACTGAATGCTGCATGCATGCATTTACTGCTGCTGCTGCATGCATGCATGCATGCATGCATAACCGTTTATTTGCATTTTCTCCATACAGCAGTAATAAAT
>NW_013566081.1:0-2500 GCF_000499605.1 Eimeria maxima | reverse complement strand
AGCAGGAGGAGTACCGTACCTCCAACAATGAATAGGATTCCCCTACATCCGCATAATCCATGAGGTTTACCATGAGGGAATCTGCTGTCTGTGCATCCAACATCATCAGCATCATTAGCTGCAGCAGCAGCATTAGCTGCAGCAGCAGCATCAACAGCATTAACAGTAGCTGCTGCAGCAGCAGCTGCAGCAGCAGCTGCATGCATATTAGGTCCCCAACTAGACCTGCATGCATGCATATTAGTTCTATGCCTAAAATAATGTAATAATACTGTGTCCCCATCAACAGAAGTTACCCTGTATTTTTTATCAAATTTTATTAACTTTATTGCTGCTGTTTCCTCCTGCAGGAACAGCAGCAAACCCTGCAGCAGGCGCTGCTGCAGCAGCAAACTAGATGGACGAAAGCCCCGTAATAATGATGGGCATGCATGCAATAAATTATTACGTGATGCAGCAGGAGATTGTAACCAAGAAGCAGCAAGACGGCAACTCTGACATGCTTCTTCTCCTCCTTCTGCTGCTGCTGCTTCTCCTCCTCCTCCTGCTGCTGCTGCTGCTGTTGTTTTATCGTCTGCTGCTGCTGAGGAGGAGGAGGAGGATGTGTCTTCTATAGGGAGATAGGGTAGACGCATCCATGAGCATCTACAGCTACCATCTGCAGCAGCAGCAGCAGCGCATGCATGCATCTCTGATGGTCTGCATAAATCTGCTGCTGCTGCTGCTGCTGCAGCAGCAGCAGCAGGATGAGAGAAATGAGGAGAAGCAGCAGGAGATTCTCCTCCCCATGCAGCAAAACGATCAACAACACCATAAGACATTAAACCCCCAACAGCAGGGGATCTAATGCTGCTGCTGCTGCTGCAGCAACCTCCTGCTGCACCTGCAGCAGGGGATTGAGTTGGGGGGCCCCCAGGGGGGCCCCCTCCCCTTATACGGCATGCAGAGGCCCCTAATATAGATCTTTTCTGCTGTGCATGCCATGGTCTTATTAGACCAGATATACGCATTAAGTACCCCCATGTCCTTGTTGCTGGGTTACTATAATAGAAGCAGCTAGAGGGGCCCCCAGGGGCCCCTGAGGGGCCCCCAGGTCCACCACGGGGCCCCCCTTCCTCTTTATATAAAAGATGCAAATTAAGAGGCTGAGGGGATAGGGCCCCCATGCCTACTATAGCAGGACGGTAGGTAGGACGGAAACGTTGAGGTAGCGGCAGCAGCAGCAGCAGGAAGAGGAGCAGCAGCAGCAGCACCGCTAGCAGCAAATAAATAGATAAAGATAATAAATAATATAATAAGGGACATGTCTCCTTTATATATAAATAAAACCCTAATAGAGGAGAATAAGTAAGAGGGACACCTCCAGAGAGGGCCCACTGCAGCAAGGAATCCATCATCTGCAGCAGCAGCAGCAGCAGCAACAGCAGTAGGAGCAGAAGGAGCAGGAGCAGCAACAACTGCTGCTGCTGCTGCTGCTGCTGCTGCTGCAGCGCAACAACACCAAAGGCTCCCTACTAGAGACCAGTGGCGACCTCGCCACCGTCACACATGACCATTGACAGTTGAGGTGTACAGACACCCAACACTTGCTGCTGCTGTTGCTGCTGCTGCTGTTGCTTCTGTTGCTGCTGTCGCTGCTGTTGCTGCTGTTGTTGTCGCTGCGATTGCGATATTGTTACTGTTGTTGCTGCTATTATTGCTGCTGTTGCTGCTGTTGCTGCTGTTGCTGCTATTGCTGCTGCTATAGGGGCCCCATACATACACCCAACCTGCTAACACCCCCCCCTTGCTGCAGCACTTGTTTTGTTATTTGCTGCCTAATAAAAGAAAAAGAAATAAAATAAAGAAAAGAGGCAGCACCTGCTGCAGCAGCAAGTGTTATGGTGGTTGTCGTCGTCGTCGTCTGCTGCTGCTGCTGCTGTTGTTGATTGCTACACTGTTGCTGCTGTTGCTGCTGTTGTTGCTGCAGCAGCAGGAAAACAGCAAAAGTGCCACTGTGGGCCCCCCTCCTTTTGTCTTCCTATTGCTGCAGAAAAGACGCTGCATGCAAATCATCTGTTAATGGCAGCACGCGGTGTATATACACCAGACACATAACAGCAGCAACAGCAGCAACAGCAGCAGCAGCAGCAGCAGCAGCTCCTCTATGGCTGCTGCGCATCACACCATACCATGGGGCCCCTCCCCCCTCTTTGGTGGTTAATAGATACTTTGCATGCAATAAATAAGAAAAAAAATAAAAATAAATTAATAATTATTATTTAATTAAATAATATATAAATAAAAATGTTATATACAGCAGCAACAGCAGCAACAGCAGTAGCAATAGCAGCAGCAGCAACAGCAGCAGCAAGAACAGCAACACCAATTGCTGCTGCTACCCTTGCATACACCAATAATATTTTTTTCTCCTTTTTACCTCTATATAATATAATATATATAATATATATAATATATTATATATATTATATATATTATTATATTTTATAATATATATATT
>NW_013564116.1:5000-10000 GCF_000499605.1 Eimeria maxima | reverse complement strand
AGACACAAACAAACCCTAAACCCTAAACCCTCATAAACCCTCATAAACCCTAAACCCTAAACCCTCATAAACCCTAGACAATAAACCCTAAACCCTAAACCCTCATAAACAATAAACCATTCTAAACCCTAAACCCTAAACCCTCCTAAACCCTCAACAACCCTAAACCCTCCTAAACCCTCAAAAACCCTAAACCCTCCTAAACCCTCCTAAACCCTAAACCCTCCTAAACCCTCCTAAACCCTCCTAAACCCTCCTAAACCCTAAACCCTAAACCCTAAACCCTTACTTTAGCTCCAGTAATAGGACTAATATAATCCATGGCAAGAATAGCTTGTTGTAAGGAAAAAAGGTTACTATTAATATTATGAATATTTTTTTTATTAATTATTTTTTTTTTTTGTTTATTTTCTTGTAAAAATATATTCAATAAAGAATAATCTTTTAATTTACATAAACGTTCTTCTTTTTCTTCTTTTTCTTCTTTTTTTTCTTCTTTTTCTTCTTCTTTATTATTATTATTATTATTTATATCTATACAAGAAGGAGATAATAATAAATGACTGCATACATATATAAATAAATAAATAAATAAATATAATTAATTAATTAATTAATTAATTAATTAATTGAGGAAAAAAAGATTTACGAATAAAAATTGAAAACGAACACCAAACCCTAAACCCTAAACCCTAAACCCTAAACCCTAGAAGGATAAATATAAATCGTATGCATAATCCACATATATCTATTTAATTATCTAAATAATAATATATTAATATAATTATTTATTTATTTATTTATTTATTTATTTATTTATTTATTTATTATTGGTGTATTTATTGGAAAAAAAGAACTTTTCTTGTGTTTGCTGATTTCCTTTCTGTGTCTATTTGTGCACAACAAATAAATAAATAAATAAATAAATAAATAAATAAATAAATAAATAAATAAATAAATAAATAAATAAATAATTATACTTACTATTTATTAGCATATTTAATACAATTAGCTGCATATTTAAGGAAAGAATATTTAGCAAAATAATATTTTTCTTGTGTTTGCCTATTTCTTTTTTGTGTTTGTTTTTCATAGATTTGCATAAATAAAGAAATTTGTTGAATTTTATGAATTTTTCCCCATTTTTCTATTTTATTTAATATAAATAATGGATTTTGTCTACTATTTATACATAATTTATATGCCATTATACCATTTATTCAACGCTAAATTCTATTCTCTTTCTATTTATATACTTTTTATTCAAAAAAAAAAGAAAAATAACAAGAAAAATACAAAAAAAAAAAGAAAAAAAAATATTCATCAATTCATGGAAAGCTGAATGCGGTGTACGTACACCTCAATATATAATAAATTAATACAACCATCTATATATCCAATAAAATCCTATTTTTTAAATAAATAATAATTATTATATAATTATTTTTATTATTTTATTCAATTATACACAAAAAATGAATTATATTCATGCATTTTATTACCCCTAATAAGACAACAGGGGGGGAAGGAAGAAGGGGGGCCCCAAAAAGCCCAAGAACAGCAACCCCCCTTATATTATACATCTTATTTATATATTATTATTCTTTTTTATTCCTTTTTTTATTATAATTTATATAAATATTTGTTTATTTTTATTATTTTTCTCTTTTATTTCTATTTTTTATCTTATTTAATGCCTTCTTCCTCTCTTACCACCATCGAGGTGTACGTACACCGCAACAACTGCTGCTGTTTAACGTTCTATTATTATTTAAATAAAAAAGAAATAATAATAAATATTAATAATTATATTTATATATTAATATATATATTTATATATACAAATAAATATAAATATATATATTTATACACCTAGTTGTCTTCTTATGCTGCATGCAGCAGCACGGGTAGGGGCCCTTGTTAGCTAATACTATTATGTTGTTGTTGCAGCAGCAGCAGCAGCAGCAGATGCTGCTGCTGCTGCTGCCCCTGCTGCCCCTGCTGCAACCGCAGCAGCTCCGACAGCAGCAGCACAAAGCAAAAGCAGCAGCAAAAGCAAAAACAGCAGCAATAAGAGCAGCAAATGCAGCAATTGCAGCAGCAGCAGCAGCAGCAGCAACAGCAGCAACAACAGCAGCAGCAGGGTGTGGATATCCTGGTGCTGCACAGCAGCAGCAACGATGCATTTCTTTATTAATTAATTATCTACCTGATTAACTAATTTATTTATTTATATATTTATATATTTATTTATTTATTTATATTTATTTATTTATTTATTTATTTATTTATTAATAATAAATAAAATAAATAAAATAAAAATAAAAAGAAAGAAAACGTTTACGGTGTATCTCCACCTACAGTGTCTCTCTGCCTCACTGCAGCAGCAGCAGCAGCAGCAGCATCGGCTGTCTCTGCTGCTGCTGCTGCACCTGCTACTGCAGGTGCTGCTGCTGTTGCTGCTGCAGGGGCTGCTGCAGTTGCAGCTGCAGCACCTGCAGTTACTGCTGCAGGTGCTGCTGCTGTTGCTGCTGCAGGAGTTGCAGTTACTGCTGCAGGTGCTGCTGCTGCAGGTACTGCAGGAGTTGCTGCTGCTGTAGTTGCTGCTGCAGGTACTGCTGCAGTTGCTGCTGCAGGAGCTACAGCAGGAGCTGCTGCACTTGCTAATGCAGTTGTTGTTGCTGCTGCTCCTGCTGCTGCTGTTTGCTGCTGTCCCTCAAGGGGCCCAGCACTCGATCGCGCCTCATTGCTGCTGCTGCTGCTGCTGCTGCTGTTGCTGCTGCTGCTGCTGTCGGGTATTAATGTCTTTGTTGAGTCTTGCGGGGACAAAGAAGAGGACAGCTTTGCTGCTCCTGTCTCTGCTGCTGTTGCTGCTGCTGCTGTTGCTGCTGCTGCTGTTGCTGCTGCTGCCTCAGGAACAGCTGCTGTTGTCGCAACTGGTGTTGCTGTTGCTGCTGCTGCAGGCGCAGCAGCACCTACTGCTGCAGGAGCAGCAGCACCTACTGCTGCTGTTGCGGGAGCAGCAGCAACTGCTGCTGCAGGGGCAGCAGCAACTGCTGCTACAGGGGCAGCAGCAACTGCTGTTGTTGCGGGAGCAGCAGCAACTGCTGCTGCGTTGGCCTCTGTTGTAGGCTGCAGCAGGTCCCCCCTATGGTTTTCAGTCGGCTGCTGCTGCTGCTGCTGCTGCTGCTGCTGCTGCTGCTGTTGCTGTTGCTGTTGCTGTTGCAGTTGCTGTGGCTGCTGCTGCAGTTGTTGTGGCTGCTGCTGCAGCTGCTGCTGTGGCTGCTGCAGCTGTTGTTGTTGCTGCAGCTGCTGCTGTGGCGGGTTCATTGTTGAGAGATATTGTTGTTGTTGCTGCTGCTGCAGCTGTTGCTCTTGCTGCTGCTGCTGCTGCTGCTGCTGCTGTTGCATAGGATGCATATTTTGTGGGTGTTGTACTTGCTGCTGTTGCTGCTGCTGTTGCTGCATTTGTTGCTGCTGCTGTTGTAGCTGTTGCTGTAGCTGCTGCTGAGCAGGTGAGTTTGCTGCTGCTGCTGCATGACCACCAACAGCAGCTGGCTCCCCTGCTGCTGCTGCTGCTGCTGCTGCTGCTTCTTCTGCTTCTGCAGCTTCTGCTGCAGCAGCAGCAGCAGCAGCAAGATTAGCAACAGTAGCCTGTACCTGCTCAGGGTGCTGCTTGAATACAGCCTTAGCAGCAGCATCAGCAACGGGGCCCCCTTGCTGCTGCTGCTGCTGCAGCAGCGCATGCAGCAGCGGCTTAAAGGATTGCCAATAGCAGCAAACTTCTTGCGGCAGCAAATTAGATTGAGATAATTTACTATAATGATAATAAAAGTCTCCTTCCCTCCATGTATATTTGCTGCTGCTGCTGCTGCTGCTGCTGTTGCTGCTGCTGTTGGTTGCTCCTGCTGCTGCTGCTGGCGTTTGTTGTGTTGGCGTAGCTGCTGTGGTTGTGGAGATAGGTGTCGTGCTGCTGCTGCTGCTGCTGCTGCTGCTGCTGCTGCTGCTGTTCCATAGCTTCTCATGACGAGCTAGCAGCAGCAGCATTTCTAGACATATTTGCTGCTGCTGCTGCTGCTGCAGAGGACCATCACCTACAGCAGCAGCAGCAGCAGCAGCAAACCCTACACCACCACCAGCAGGAGGGAAAGCAATAGATGCAGCACGAGCAAAGCCTATCCTGCTGCTGCTGCTGCTGATGCTGCTGCTGCTGCTAGGAAGGGGGCGTAGAGGAGGAGGAGGAGGAGTAGTAGTAGCAGCAGCAGCAGCAGCAACACCATCCTCGCTATCGCTTGCTGCATTAGATAACAAGGATAAGCTGCTGCTGCTGCTGCTGCTGCTGTTGCTGCTGTCTGATTCCTCACTAAGGGAATACATATCCCTTAATGCCCTCCCTCTTGTCCCTCTCCCTCTCTGCTGCTGCTGCTGCTGTTGCTGCTGATAGCGATGCTGCTGCTGCTGCCGCTGCTGCATATAATGACCTCGTGGTGTTGCTGCTGCAGCAGCAGCAGCAGCAGGTCCTGCTGCAGCAAGACGTCGCGTTTGCTGCTCTCCTTTCCTCTTACCTACTCTCTTATTAGGTAAATATTTGTAAGAATAACCATCTGCTGCTGCTGCTGCTGCTGTTGCTGTTGCTCTTGCTGCTCCCCATGGCTGCTGCTGCTGCTGCTGCTCTCCATACCATACACGACCATGAGTTTCATCACCTGCTGCTGCTGCTGCTGCTGCTGCTGCTGTTGGTTCTGCTGCTGCAGCAGGAGATCCTGAGGAAAGGAAATTGCGTTGCTGCTCGCTGCTGTTGCTGTATGAATATCCAGTTGGTGCTGCTGCTGCTGCTGCTGCTGCTGCTGCTGCTGCTGTGTCTGCTGCACTGACACGGGAGCCTCCTGGTGATTCGTCTCCCTCTGACCATCTTTGGCTCCTTAATCGTTTACTAGATCTAAGCCCACTGCTGCTGCTGCTGCTGCTGCTGCTGCTGCTGCTGCTGCTGCTGCTGCTGT
>NW_013564115.1:10000-12194 GCF_000499605.1 Eimeria maxima | reverse complement strand
TTTTCCTTTTTTTCTTCTTACCTCCAATACTTTGAATTTCTTTGGAGGGCAGAAATCCCAACAAAGCTGCAAAAAAAAAAGAAAAAAAAGATTAATTAATTAACTAATTAATTAATTAATTAATTAAATATAAATAAATAAATATAAATATATATCACCAACACCAACAGTATCACCACCTCCAACAACAATAGCAGCAGCAGCAGCAGCAGGAGCAGCAGCAGCAGCAGCAACTATAGACTTACTGCAGCAAGAACAGCAAAATCTGCAAGACTATCAAAGAATACAAAGATCCATTCATCCCCACAAACACGAGCAACAGCAGCAGCAGCAGCAGCAGCAGCAGCAGCAGCAGCAGGAGCTTACCGCAGCAAGAACAGCAAAATCTGCAAGACTATCAAAGAGTACAAAGATCCATTCATCCCAAGAAACACGAACAACAGCAGCAACACCACCACAACAACAATGAACAGGAGGAGGAGGAGGAGGAGGAGGAGGAGGAGGAGCTTACCGCAGCAAGAACAGCAAAATCTGCAAGACTATCAAAGAGTACAAAGATCCATTCATCCCAAGAAAGTAATTGTTCATAAATTGGACTTAAAATTGTTACTTTAAAAAATACAGAAAATACAGGTTTTAATAAAAATGCAAAAAATATCCAACGGAAACGCCTGTCAATAAAAAAAGAACAAAAAATAAAAATGTATATATTTATATTTATTTATATTATTTTATTATTTATTTATTTACTTTATTTTCTTTATTGGCAGGAAAAACAAAAAAAATTGATTGGAAATACCTATTTTATAACTATAAATACTCTAAACCCTAAACCCTAAACCCTAAACCCTTACTGATATGCTGCAAGTTTAGGATAATATTCAGCAACAGCAGAAGATAAACTTGAATCAGCTATTTGATTCTGTTTAATCATAAACAAACAAACAAACAAACAAAAATAATTAATTAATTAAATTAATATAATATAAATATATATATATTTTTTTTAAAAAAAAAAAAAGGGTTTAGGGTTTAGGGTTTAGGGTTTAGGAAGACGGACATGTAATAATACAATATTTGAATGTACAGCAATCAAAACCCTCACATAACCTGCAGCATGGAATATATAACGCGTTTCCTGCAAGAAAAAAAAAGAAGAAGAAAAAAATAAAATAAATAATAATAATTATTTAGGTGTAAAAGGAGAGAAAAAAAAAGGGGAGGAGGAGAGGGAGAAAGAAAAAGAAATAAAAATACGCTACTTTATCTAACCACCCCTTGGTTAAGTCATTAGTGTTCACAATTTAGTGTTTAGGGTTTCGGGTTTTGGGTTTAGGGTTTAGGGTTTAGGGTTTAATATCTGAAACCCTCCTAATAAGACTTCAAAGACACCCTATATAATTTTTAGTGTTTAGGGTTTAGGGTTTAGGGTTTACCTGAAACCCTCCTAATAAGACTTCAAATCTACCATATATAATATATAATTAAGTGTTTAGGGTTTAGGGTTTGTTGTTTATTACCTGAATCCCTCCTAATAAGACTTTGAATTTATAACTTAGTGTTTAGGGTTTAGGGTTTAGGGTTTAGGGTTTAGGGTTTACCTGAAACCCTCCTAATAAGACTTCAAAAACACCATATGTAATTAAGTGTTTAGGGTTTAGTGTTTAGGGTTTAGGGTTTAGGGTTTAGGGTTTACCTGAAACCCTCCTAATAAGACTTCAAAAACACCAAGATAAAGAGAAATGACGGCAAGACCAGCAATAAATTGAATCTCTAATCTTGTTAACGAAGGACGAACTATACGAAACCCTAATTATAAATAAATAAATAAATAAATAAATTAAATAAATAAATAAATTAATTAATTAATTAAATGAATAAATAAATCAATAAATAAATTATTAGATATATTATTATTTATATGCATATATTTGCATGCATGCATATTGCATGCAAAAAAAAAAGATATATATAATATACATTAAAAGAAATAAATAACATTAGAAAACCCTAAACCCTAAACCCTAAACCCTAAACCCTCAAAAGGATGATATGCTTCATGTATGTATTTCCAGTGTTTTTTCTTGTGTATATTCATTAGTTATATATTACATTATTTATTTTTTTATTATATTTACTTATTTTATTTATTTATTTTATTTATTTATTTTATTTATTTATTTTATTTATTTAT
>NW_013564115.1:0-5000 GCF_000499605.1 Eimeria maxima | reverse complement strand
AAATAAATACATATTTAGGTATATACAAGTCTATACACCATAGCAATATGAATTATATTACTCCTCCTGCTTCTATTGCTGCTCTTGTTGCTCTTGCTGCTGTTGTTGCTGCTGCTGTTGCAGGTTCTTGCTGCAGCAAACCGCAGCTGTATGTACAGTGGATTCTTAGAGCTAAGAAGAGAAGAATGGCCACAAAATATTCTTAAGGCAGCAGAAAAGAGGAATAATGTCTCTATAGTAAACCCCAACCCTAAACCTAAACCCTAATATTTTGTTATACAGATGTAATTATCTTCCTTAGTAGAGGGGGTCGTGTTATGTTATACGTATATCTGTATGTATATGATAATTTATTTTATTTTATTTAATAAGTATTTTCTTATTTTTTTTTTTTTATTTTATTTTTATTTCTTTTATTTCTTTTCTTATTTAGGGTGTATGGAAGAAACCACCATGGGCAGTAGGAGCATCAGCTCCTATTGGTGCCTCTGCAGCAGCAGCAACAGGAGCAGCAGCAGGAGGAGAAACAGGACTTATTGATGAGAACTCCTTAATAGATCCGAAGGAGACTTATACACCTCTAGGAAAGGGTAAATAAGTATACACCAACCCCTAAACCCTAAACCCTTCCTAGGGTTTAGGGTTTAGGGTTTCGATATTCATCATCAGAGGTTATTCTTTGCCGTTATAATTAAGAACTCTACCAACTATCCAAAAATTAGGGTTTGAGGTTTATTGGGTGTTTCTAGGGTTTTTAGGGTTTAGGGTTTAGGGTTTTTTTTATCTTTCTTTTTTTTTATTTATTTACTAGGCCGTAGTGATTGTGCCTCCCGTCCTCGTGCATGCGCGAATTGTACTTGTGGTCGAAAAGAATTGGAAGAAAAAGCTGATAAAGAAGCATTCAAGAAATTATTAGAAACAGGAGCAGTACGGAGTTCTTGTGGTAATGTAAGTTATATACACTAAATTAAATTAAATTATATTATATTTATATTTAATTAAATTAAATTGAATTAAATAATGTATAATATATTCAATAAATTGAATAGAATTTAATAAAGTAAAATGAATTAAAAAAAAATGAAGTGACCTGCAGATACACCCGAAGACTGTGACATATCCTCATAGTCAGCTGTATGTACACCCCAGATGAGTTAAAAAAAATTCATTTTATTTTTTTTTATTTTTTTCAGTTCTTTTTTTCTGTGTTTTCTTTTTGCAGTGTTACCTTGGAGATGCATTTAGATGCGCAGGCTGTCCATACAGAGGTAAACCCTTTTATTAATTATTTATTATTTAGTATTTATTATTTATTATTGTTATTTATTATTCTATATTAATTATTATTATTATTATTCATTTACTATTATTATTATATGCATATATAGTTATAATCCTTGTCTTTTTTTTCCTTTCTTTAGGTCTTCCTGCCTTCCGCCCTGGAGAGAAGGTAGATTTATCTGCTGAAGGAAGAGCTGGTGCTGCTGCTGCGGTTACTGCTGCTGCTGCTGCTGCTGCTGCACCTGGAGACGCAGCCGCAGCAGGTATAACTGTAGATAAGACAACAAATAAAGTAGTACTTTCTTCTCTTGATGACGATCTATAATTAATACACGAACAACCACTACTGCAGTGTACGTACACCGTAAATATGTATTGTCTTTAATTTATTTATTTTCTTCTTTGTTTAGTTGAAAAAGAAACAAAAGATGTTTGCTGCCTCCCTCTCGGGTGTACGTACAGCAGCAGATTTATTAATAGATCTGCATGCACTTTTATTTCTTCTTTATTTATCTTATTTCTCTTTTCTTCTATTTAACATTTTAATTTCTTTTTGTTGTTTAATATTATAAACGAAATAAACTACACGTAAAGGGCAGCACCAGCAGCAGCAGCTGCTGCTGCATCTCCTGCTGCTGCTCCTGCTGCAGCTGCATTTATTATTTAGAATTTAGATCCCCCTCCTTCTGGGTAGCTAGCCAGCTAGCTAGCTACCTACCTACCTAGCTACCTCGTATATCTATAGGTGATTGGACTTAGCTTCCTGCGCAGTTTCGCTTGTCTAGAGAAAAAGGAAGGGAAACTTTATTTACTAAGCAAGAGGTGTATATAATAATTATTTATTTATTATTACTATTTAATTATTAATCACATAAGGGAAAATAAAAGAAAACGGAGTTATATATACCCTTCAATAAGAAAGGATATAAGGAAAGGAAAAGCGTATATATATAAATATAAATATATATATACAGTCCTTGTTTTTATATATATAACCTCTTCTTATGAGAGGGATTTTAAACATAAATAAATAAATAAATAAAAGAAGAGATAAAGAAAAGAAGGAAACAACAAAACAGGAAAATAAAACAGGAATAAGAAGAACAGTAATAAATAAAATTTACATGAAGAGTATAATTATTAATAAAAGTTGAATAAAAAGAAGAAATAAATAAATAAATAAATAAATAATAATATACTCTCTTCATATAAATAATAAAGTTGAATAAAAAAGAAGAAATAAATTAAATGAATAGAAGATCGGAAAATAATTGAATTAATTGAAATAATAATTGGGGTGTATAGACAGCTATAAATGCATGCATTTAATTGGATTTTTTTCTTTATTTTTCTGCATTTTTGCAGAAAACTAGAAAAAGAAATATACGTATATAAATAAATAATATATAATAATAATATATATAATTATTCCTTATTAATAGGAGATAAAGAAAAACATGGAGGGAGGTACATAATGAATAAGAGTATTTTTATCTGTTAATATTAGTACTTGAATAAACTATAAATTAATAATAAACAAATAACTAATAAATATAAATAGATAAAATTATTCTTTATCTGTAGGAGAACAAGAAGAAGAATAAGAAGAGGAAGAAGAAGGAGGAAGTACATAACCTTGATCAATAAGATATTGATGAATTCTTGTAACTTTATCTTTTATATTTGTACTTGAATCAATTGTTAATTCAGGATGAGTAGGAACTTCATAAGGATCAGATACACCAGTAAATTGTTTTATTATTCCTTTTCTTGCTTTCTTATATAAATCTTTTATGTCTCTTTCCTCACATACAGATAACGGTGTACATACATATACTTCTACATATACACCTATAGCAACAGCAACAGCAACAACAACAGCAGCAGCAGCAGGAGAGGCACACGCAGCAGCAGGAACAGCAGAAATAGCATGTTATATACATATATCTCTTTTTTCTTTCTTTCTTGTATAATACTAATTATATATATGTATATTTATATATTATACAAGATAAAGAATTAATTAATTAATTAATTAATTGTATATATATTTATTAATTAATTTATTTATTTCTTACCTCCTTCTTGTTCAATTAATTTTCTATTGAATAATCTATCTGTATTATAAGGAGCAATATTAGCAACTATACAAATTCCTCCATGCTTTGTTATCTCGCTTGCTATATACCCTATACGTCGTACATTCGTACTGTATACACATAAATACATATATATGTATATATATAGATATATATACATATATATACATATATATACATGTATATACATATATACATATATACATATATACATATATACATATATACATATATACATATATACATATATACATATACATATACACAAAAAAAGGGATAAAGAAGGAGAATGATTTATATGTTATAATATAGTATAATAGATAGGAGAGAAAAGGAAGAAAGAGGGAAAGAAGGGAAGAAGAAAGAAAGGAAGAAAGACATACATACATACATACATACACAAAGAAACAACAGGAAATAAATAAAGAAACAGGCAAATAAATGAATAAATAAAAAATAAATAAATAAATAAATAAATGAATAAAATAAATAAATAAATAAATAAATAAATACTTTCCTTCTATCTTCTTTATTGAATCCAAGACCTTTAGATAAATGTTGACGAACAACATCTGCATCTAATAATGTTATCCTTCTTCTTTCTTTATTATTCTCTAGTATTCTTGCCTCTAATGCATTAGCTAATGTACTTTTTCCTATAAATATATACATAAATAAATAAATAAATAAATAAATAAATATAAATATATATATATAAATTTATTTATTCTTCTTTATTTTATTAAATATCCATCTAATTATGTATTTATCTTATTTGCTACTATACGCCCCTCTCTAAGGTGTAGTAAGCTAAGGTACTCTTTCCTATACAAATAAATAAATAAATAAATAAATAAATAAATAAATAAATAAATAAATTAGTATTAATTATATTTATTTAATATATTTACTATATATTCATTTATTTATAACTGCCTATAAGTTATTCGCTAAGGTACTATTTCCTATACAAATAAATACATAAATTAATAAACGAAGAAGCAGCAGCAACAGCAGCAACAGCAGCAACAGCAGCAACAGCAGCAACAGCAGCAACAGCAGCAACAGCAGCAACAGGAGCAACAACAGGAGCAGGAAGAGGAGGAGGAAGAGGAGGAGGAAGAGGAGAAGGAATATTACCTGAGCAAGGAAGACCTGTAAAATATACACATAGACCTCTTTGATGATTTTGTTTATAAAAAGATTTTAATTCATGAATAACATCAGGAAAAGAAAACCATGAAGGAATAAATAATCTATTAATTAATTTATAACGTAATTGTGTACCAGATAATTTATTAATTAATATATTAGGTTTATTTTTTTTTATTTCTTTTATATATCTTTCTTGTATATAATATCCTTTATTCTCCTCACCTATATACAACATTTCCTCACCAAATATAGGTATTATACCTAATTTATCTGCATATAATCCTAATAACTTATGAGCATCATAAGGACCATAAAAAGGTGTCCTGTATATTCATCATAAATAAAAAAAAAAAAACAAGAAAAAACTATTTATTATATATATTATATATATTATTTATTTTATATATAACGTTTATTATTGCGTACATAACAATATACGTATATATATATATATATATATATATA
>NW_013564114.1:0-12728 GCF_000499605.1 Eimeria maxima | reverse complement strand
CGCGAGCTGGTGCTTCTGCACAGCGCTCGTGCAAGAAAGTGCAGAGAACACGTTTACCGTCATCCGGGCACCAATAGACACGCCAGCAAAGCAATAAATGCCGTTTTTTTGAAGCCTGCATTTGAAAACATTTAGGAACTCGAACGAACCCGGGAGGAATGCGCGTATAGCAAGACCAAAATAATTGAGGTAGGATGCAGAATTTAGATCGTTCCTGCTGCAGTCGCTAAAGTAGGTGAGCTATGGAGCACCACAGTTGTTGCAGGCCAGCGGTACCTACATTGCGTGAAGGGTGCTACATTGTGTGAAGGGTGAGTTGAAAGGCTACGAGCATTTGAACCCACCCTTCATACAATGCGGCACGCAACATGCATAGCGGTGGTAAATTTGTGTTGTTAATAAAATATTGCAACGGACAGTATCATTTCTGTTAGAGTTGCTCTACCCGCACGCCGCAACCTTTACCTCCGTGAAATGGCTAAAATCGCCCCTTGAATGCATTCAGGCGCCTTCGCGAATGCATGGTATCCCATCACCCTCCAGACCACGTAAGCCGACCAATCGCGCAATCATATCGGAGGGCTCCAGCACTTAAAGAAAGCATGCCACACTAAGCCCTCCACACAAACCTCCACAAAATGGACGTTAAGAACGTTGCGATTGCATTCACCGATGCAGGTAATAAATGAGAGGAGAAGTATCATCGAATGACTTAGGTGGCAGGCATAAACTGTAACGTTCACCAGCGTTTGTCTGCCAACACAGCCGGTGAAACGACCACACATGAGCATACAAGAATCCCATCACTGTCCCAGGCAACGCCTGATGCACTGTACGCATCGTGCCACCCACTATATACCATCACGCAGTCTACCAGCAGGACGCCTGAAATCGTACAACGCCGCGTTCTACTGTTACTGCAGGCTGTGTGGTGCATACTCCCTGAAAGCGGGGGGCGGGGGACACTGAACTAATAAGCAGTTGTATCGGATGGTATTGAACCATTGATGCTGATCCTTTCAGGCTAGCATCGGTAGGACTGTGCGTTCGGCTTGCAATCGGTCCGCGGTGTCGGATGTCTCGATAGTTCGTTGTGGTGCTCCATTCGTAGAGCAAAACCCACACATGAAGCTGCATGCTGCGTAGAGATAACCATGTCCTACTGGCCCAGTGAGGGCCTTCAGGGATTTACAGCCTCAGCCTGCATGAAACGCGCCGCAATAGCCTACTTCCTGTAATCCCAGCACACGCATATATATATATATATATATATATATATATATATACTATATGACCGGAACCTGGCTTATCGAAACTGCAGTGACTGCGATACTCTCAGCTATAGGAGCATTCCCAGGACCCTAGGGCCTCCACCACCGCATTCATCTCACCCCTTGAGTGAAAGGGGTTGAAGGAGGAGCACACTGTCGCTAAACCCTAAACCCTTCACAAACAAGATATTCAGAAGAGGCCCAGGTTTAATCAAGGCCATCACAAGCGAAGGACCAGCAACAACACCATTGGGTCTCATGCCCCTGGAGCTTCAAGCAGCGCCGGTGCCTAAATACTAGGTAATACAGTGCTTTCAACAGAAGCCACTGTTCACGAACGCAATCGCAAGGAGGGTCAAAAAGCCTACCGTTTCAACAATAGGAGCAAGTATCGTCAACACAGTGATGCTTCCTGTGCTACTCAATCAAAATGCAAAAACACAGGCTACCCCATGAACCAAGGGCTTTGCCTTTGCAGACCCACTTGGTGGAAACCCCCAGTGAGTGTGATCATCAAACCGCTTGAACCCACTCGCAGCTGACTGCAGCAAGTACGCACATCCTTCGTGGCAAACAAACCCACACTCCATAGACGGGACCTAAACAAGATGTCGGAGGAGCTTGGGATCAGCAATAGTCCTGGCGCACTTTAGGTATCAGCCTAGGGCACACGGGAACGCATCCCCATGTTTGGCTAACCTTAGGCCTGATCAAGACATGAATCAGCAAGCACGAGCGAGGTGGAAGATGAGCGCTGTTTGTGCTGCCTTGCTACAGCAGGCACTGTGGCGCATACCTCCTGGATCCCATGAGGGATTAAAAGAATGCCCTAAAGACGTATACATGCGACGCGGGTATATATCGACGATGTAGAGTATGATCGTGAAACACGTGGTTCCAGTGATACCATCAAATGCTCTCTACCAAGCAAACACATGCAACAGGAGGAAACTAGGCGATCAATTGTGATGGCTCAGAAGCCTCAAACCTCCCTGAAAATGGCGTCACAACGAAAGTAAACAGATAGCATCGATATAAAGGCTCTTCTTGCACCCCAGCTGCAGTGCTCGAGTGCAGTGCGAGGATACTCCTGTGCGTCTAGTACACCATCGCATGGCGACAGTGCAGCCAATATGAAGGCAAATGCTTAACACCGTGCACTTAACGTAGTACAAAAGCCTTGGAACATTCGCCTACATACCAAATGAGATGCCTCTCCTCGCCTCGTGTATTTTCTCAGCACGAGACGTCAGTTGCCCGTACGGAAAAATTCTGAAATCCTCAATGGCTCATTTTTTACTGCGGCACACTGGTAACTAGCTAACAGCATTGGCTGGCGTTTTGAAGAAACTTGATTAATAAACTCAGCCTAGGATCGAGGCACTGGCTATCATATAGTCCATTCCATTCGTGATGATATCAATCATATCCAAAAAAAATATTGGAGTCCACACACAATGGCGTCACACCCACAATTTCGTCAGGCGCTAGGCGTACTCCCGCGTGCACGACTGACGCCCCGCTGTACCTATAATACTGTAGGGCGACGGACGCGCAGAGACAAGCTTTCTGGTTTGTAGCATAGAGCCTACCACAGGGCTCAGAGTCAGCTGGCAGCTCATGGTTAACTTTACAAAGGGAGACAGAAGCAGGAAACACATTGCACGGCTCTCGAAGCAGCGCAGGTGCATACTCTACTGTAACGTGACTCGTGGTGGATTCAGCGGGCAGCAAAACAAATTGTCTACAAATGCACTTTCAGAACCCCGCATGTAGGTGGGTGGTGGCCTGCTAGGTTACTCGATCTTTATCTGTTCCCTTTCGTACCTACAGGGCCCCCTAGTTGCAACCCTAACTAATAATTTCTGCCAATGGCGTTTCTCCCCAGAGACCCCTTATCAAGTAATGCAGTCCAAAAATATAGATGTTCACGCAGCCAGCAAAACCCCATCATGTGCCTGAAGTTCCGCACTAGTAGTCTGTGAACTGGCACAGCCTAGGATACGCTACTGGTACGGCGAAGGAGCAAGCGTGTCGCCACGAAACACTTTTTACACCACATGCCTGTGGATTTGTCTGATTCATTGGAATAAGGAGGAAAGCCGCTTAATGCTGAACCTACTCCGTTGCGCTAGCGGCTGCACTCCGCTATTGATATAATCAGCATCCGGAGACCTAAATAATGCAGCTATGAATGGTACGTTTTGGGGCAATAAGAAGAAACGCAGTGAAGCAATCTAGTGACGCAGCACCAACCTCTGGAGCATCCGCCACATTCCTTTGCAGACAAACGTAATATGGGTCAATGCGAATGAGGGAAGGCGTCCGAACTGCGGCCACCGAATATCGCATCCACCATCACGTCATCACCACAACTGTAGACGTGAAGAGCGCCAAGAGAGCTTTCTGCGGAATGTAAGAGAGCTCTGAATTCAGAACCGCCAGCAACCGCTAGGGCACAACGATGAGCAATAAGAAACTAGCTATTGCTTCATCCGCTTGTATAGGACGGCAACGAAGCCAACAACGCTTGCACCTAACGTACAACCTAAATGACCGAACCACGTCGCATCCTGGACGCCACTAAGAGATTTAAAACGAAATAGGGGTAGAGGGTCTCCACCAGATCCACACACAAAAGTTAGTACCATTCGTGTCGGGATGCACTTTGCAAGAGGAGTTAACGTGATTCCTCTCCGCGATGCCACCCACCATCTGCTCGCCCACGTAAGCTTCTATGACTTTGGTCTTGTGTTACTATCCTTCTAGTTTTTCCTTTCCGCACTAGTCTGAGGACACAGTCCCAATTCTACTCAGTGCCTACTGCTTGAGGCATTAGGGTAGAAAACTCTCCACGCAAGGAGCCGTATCCACACCCTCAGGCGACCTTCGTATAAATCACTCTTTCATGCATAAGAACATGCAGAAGAGGCGATCTAATTTTCGTTAGCAGCCTACGCTCTGAGCCAATGTGGAAGGGGGGAGCAAACACCTTTGGAGAAGTTGTGCGTCAGTCCACGTCAATCAGCTTAGGCTCATTTCCTGTTGTTCCACAGAGATATCTATGCTCGAAGTATCTTGACCTGAGTTATACAGTTTTACCCAACCTCACACGGTATCACAATAAGGCATTGTTTACCTTCAGGAGTATATTTTGCAGCAGCGAAAAGGAAACATGTATGTCTGGCCACGGGAAATAGCGTATGTGGGGGGATGGGTCTCTGTATGCCGTTAGAGTTGAGCGGGATAGTGCAACTTCTATGGTGGTCATTAGAGTCACCTAGTTACTTATATGCTGCTAGTATGCCGCTAAACGCACACTCTGTGGATTGTCAAGTCACGGGGTAGTCGGTGGGCCACTCACGCGAAAAAGCAAAAGCTTACGCGCACAGCAGAATGCCTGATGATGCAAATAAATTTAGCAGTTCGTGTGCAGCAGCTACTAGAAGCCTCCTATGGTAGACGGCACCTGCAAAGGGCCAGCAACCACAAATGCGTACGATCTAAACATCCAAAGGTTCAACATAACCTCAATAGCTACGGACTGACAGGTAGTTCGGCCAGATGATCCCCTCGTCCACCACTGGCAGGTGGACCTGGAGTTTTCTAGGGCCTGCAGCTGTGGTTCTAGAATGAGCGGTCTCTTACGCAAATAAGGCGATGGTGTGTGGAACGCTATGCAAGGTTTTATGATAGTAAGACCGCCACTTGAGGGTCTACCGATACGTGCACACGCCCCAGGCAACCATACCATATAAAGATCAGAGCTCAGGCCATTCTAGCATGATCAGTGAATTTCGCTAAAGAACATTCCGTTGCACCAAGCACTAAAGCATCGCCAAGGGGGAGTGCCTCTGTCCTCTCCTCCTTTCGCTCACCCCCACCACTCGACCGCACGTCTCACGTCCTGACAGCACACGGAATCCCTGCCGAATAGCTTTTCATGACAGCCAGTCACCGGTTGTTCTTATGGTGATGCATTGGCGTCTGCAAAATGGTCTAACATACAAGCAGCATGATGCTGGAGTTTGTCCAAGAAAATTTCATGGTGTATATATACCGCATAAAGTGCTGAAGTGTGTTATATCCGCAAGAGGGCGCACCGTCTGCAGGCGATTCCACCTAATGTGTTATAGTTATCTGAAAGCCTCTACGTATACATATGTTCCTCCGGCAATTGCCACCAGCCGTCATTATCGATGTTTCAAACACTTCATAGACCTGTGTAACCGAAAAACTAGCATGCACTTTATCGGATGGAAGGCTTTGCTTCTGGCAGCTCATGGACTGTTCATCTCCGCGTAGCGCACCGTCTAAGACATGACACTACCAAGAGAACGTGCTATCTCCATGAATAGAAGAACAAACATCCCGCCGTCTTCTACTTCGTCTATTAGCTTGCAAAACGTGCATGTGGTCCTATGCTCGTTTTAACCTCAAAATGGCAAATTATAACCGCTATATTTCAACAGATGCCTAGGTCGTGATAACCCCAGCTCGGCCACAGAGCCATCTCATTCGTAGGGTATGCGTGCTTCAACCCTACTGTATGCCTGTTCAGAAGGATTCCTGGAGACGTTCAATCATTTACGAAAGCTTTCCATCCACACCGATAGGCTGGGTGATACGTCAACTCATTTTCGTACAGCATACTGAAGTGTCCGCCTGCTGTATTCATTTCATCCAAAGCAGTTAGCACAAGCTGTATGCATCTATACACAATTGCTGTTGAATACACATTCACATATACTGTTGACCCATCAATGCAACTAGGTGTCGTAGCCAGCAAGTACAACGCACATACTTATGCAGAATGGAGCAAGGTCAAGCTGACATTCTCTTGCATCCATAGTTTCGGAGTACTAAAGACGGCCCAGTAACCACGAATCAGACGTACTAGCTGAACGGCGCAGGCAAGCATGGGTGCAGGCACAATGTAACCAATCCACGAGTATGCGGAACAGGCTTAGCCTGAGTATTTTGCCCCATACACAGTAGATAGTGTCATCGTTTTACTGCTGTGACTCCTGCCTCACCCGGTATCGTTGGGCTGCCCACACGGCGATGGTACAAGCAAGTTGGCAAGAATACCCTGCGACACCAAACGAATAAGCATAGGTTTGATTCGTTGGGAAAGGGAAAGCAAAGAAGCTGCATTCTGACGCTACGTAGCAGCCATTGTCAGGAAGCCGCAATAATGCAGTTACGAAGGTGCCTTCAGGATCAGTACAAATAAGGGCGATGCAGTAATCTATCCCTAGTAAACTGAACATAAGATGAAGCAAATCCATATCTGTTATATTAATTCAACCGTTTACTCAGAGCATCTACGAGCAAGTCACGCAAGACGAACTATCTGAAAATCCAGAGTGTTCCGCAAGGCTTCCTCAAACATGCACGAGGATCCCCGCCTTGCGATGCGAAATCCTACACACGGAACAATTTACTTTCAATTCGACGCCTCACATGTGGAACGAATGGTGGACCCACGGCACGGCTTGCATGAATGTTTAAATGCTCGAGGCTATCACACTACTGGTCGTAGCCACATAGGAGCAGTTATTCATACGACGACTGCATGCAAAATGGTCTATGGTTAGCCGCATCTAACACGTAGCATCAGCAAGGAGCTTGAGCCTGGCAACGCATGTCTTGGAAGTGGGCATTCCGGGTTATTTGCTGATTAGGTGCTCACTTGCTGTTGGATCCCACAAAGCCCTGGACTGAAATTTTCTATGTTGATGAGCCTCGGCACTAGGAGTTGTGTTCTTTCGGTAGCCTTCTGCAGCAACGCCCCAGACCGGCTAGCTGCGCAGTCCACCTGCAACAGGGCATCCTGCACAAGCGCTTCGTACACTGGCATAGTATGCAGTGTCGCGGTGACAAACTTGTACGGAGTACGAGTTCGAGTGCGGACTGATTGCATAGCAACAACCGGTGCGCTTGCCAGAACGCAAAAGCTAGCAATACCAGATCACTGTTCCAGTAGCGCACCACCTTGTGTAATTTAACGGGAAGAAAACACCATCAAGGGAAACCGCTTCCAGCACACGAGCGGAATGCTCGAGGGCCCTTGCGAGTGGTGAAGGTTTTAGGCAAAAACAAGGGAGCAGTACCATTCACGTGACAAGCAATCAGCATCTCGTCCCAGTTGCCTCACATTCTGGGCAGTTGAAAGACAATATTCGCTGCTTGTTGGTTTGTTTCTCTCTTTCAAAAACATCCATGCAATAGACTGTCTACGATCATAAGCAAGCTTCAAAGGACCGACACAGGCACTTGAAGTTGGTCAGACTGTAAAGCAATAATTAGTCACTTGAAGTGTAGAGATGACTGATACCGCTTTTGGAGTGGCGCACTTGCTGAAGGCGCAGCTGGCATCTTGTTAAAACAAGCACAGATGTGGCTTCCTCTCAGGCGAATGGTAATGACAGGCAGCCATCCTGTTTACTAAATTCATTCATGCTCAGTTCATGTTCAGAGCCAATGTATAACCACTGATTGCGCTTTACGAGCGTTCAGACTGAACATATGTGGAGTTCGGGCACTAGTATCCTGCCTTCAACTGAGACGCTTCATGCGGTAGTCGTCTGTGTCGATGAGTAGCCGCTTCAGTGGGGCATTCCATGCCGTTTTGAACGCCACTTCCGAGAAACCCTGTAATAGACGAAGTACCCTTTGCCCATATGCTCTAGCCGCTGCTCTTGCCCCGGTGCTTACAGCCTTGTGGTTTATACAATCCTCAAACATTCTTTCTAACAAGCAAGCCGAATTTTTAACAATCCTACCATTCCATTACCACAACAACTGAAGTCAGGTTGAGCGCCACTCGAGGCTCATAACGACGCGTAAGCCAGTACAAACCCCTTCTGTTGGAGGTGTGGCTAAGTTGTGAAGAAACGACTGATGTCTAACTGCGAGAAGTATTTCTCTTTGAGAAGCCGCGCCGCTCAAACATTGTCAAGGAGCTAGAGCCGTCGATGTCCAGGTTCCATCCAGCTTACTGTCTGTTGAGTGTCCAGCGATGCATATATGCAGATAACGTTGAGCCATGTGTGGTACATCTTAGCTGCACACTGATGGGTTTACGGTGGCATGAGCAAGCCAGCCACTTTGCGCAAGGTACTCGACAGATCTTACGGAGACGTCATACGGGTGCATATGCCAGTGCCATCTTAATAATACATATGCCTGTGTCGATACTCGATACTGAGCTTCGAGGAACGAATGCCTCCGGTGGTTCCGCAGAGCTATTGCCAGTGTAACGTCGCCATTTAGGATTCGCTCAAGCCTCACGTGCGTACATCATCCACATTGTAAACACACTGACAGTAGCTCTGCGGAGCAATCACTATATTGGTAAGTTTACCCGCCTGCATACAAAATTCAGGTCAACTGCAGAGACCTCTTAGTGCAATTCCGATGGGCCAGGCGGTAATGCGCATGGAGAACATCAGCTACGCTCAACGTACCTTCTAGATGAAATCGTCCGTTGCATGGGTTCGATAATGCACGCACGCAGGCTGGTCGCAGTACCTCGCAGGATTGTGCTAGCGCAGTTCCAGCAAAGCTGTCTCATGGATCGGGAAATCCACCAAAGAAATCATCTGAGGGAAAACCTCCGCTGCATTACTTTTCAGCTCGGAAACAGCTTTGTACCGTACCTAGCTACGCAAAGCGCCTTTTACAATCTCACATCGTACAGCCATACCTTGCAGACTGATGGAAACGTGGCAAAAGACTCGAACAAGTAGACTCGGATAGCTGTCTGCGTTCACGGTCTCCTGGCCTTTTGCGAAGACTGCGATAATACTCTGCAGTCACTCAATTTGCGATGTCTGCGTGCATGCCGTCTCCTGCCCTTTTGCGAAGATTGCGATAATACTCTGCATCGATGAGTCTATGCAACTCATTGATAGGTGCAGAACACCCCTGGAGATGCTACAGTGCACTTGCAATCCGGAAGAGGAGGAAAATATTTTTGGATAGAGCCCAAGCATGAACGTTCGCAGATCTCGCCATACTCATCCTCCTTGCAGCACTACCTTGTTTCTTCTAGATACTTAGTGCCCTTGGCTCTGCGAGCATATACGTTGTTTACAGTACTAGCGTCCTGCGCTCTATAGTGTATGGAACGGTCTAGCTTGCGTATCGCTCAAACAGGCTCACCACGACACTGAAATAAACACAGGAGTCATCGAACAATGCAGCGTAATCATGGGCAAGGGAATGTGTGGATGAACTACTATACTGAGTGGCCACGAAACATTTGTTATCCTTTCGAAAAACTGCATTCTAGGCAGGAGCCCTAATATTTATTCTTTGATCATTTATTCGAACTTCAGACAACTAAATTGAGATCCCACTACGGAGGTGTTTGTCCCTAGCATCCACAGTTTACTGCTAGAAGTAAAAGTTTCCATCTGGCATTCTATCACATGGCACACAATGCCATTGAGACCACCGTACTTGCTAGGCACCATCCACCTAAATGCAAGCGGGCGGACCGTATACTATGACAGCAGCGTGTTGCATGCATTACAACTTTTAGGCCTTGGTGACGCAGCGTTGCTTCCCCGCACAGCGGGCATTATGCAGCCGATCTGCGTACAACACCGCCAACACGGAGGCTGATGCAATTGAAAAGGGGAATGAGTGGCTTACCGCCTCAGACTGTACAGGGGCTAGCAAACATATCGACTAGCAATGTAGTTTCTGGGGAAACCAGAAAGGGGCCTAGAATGCACGCAGCGAAACCTGTTCAGTTGCAGCGAGGAGAAATGCACGTGACCCCCGAGAGCAAAAGCTGCCGGCTGCACAGTTCGTTTGCCCGTATAGGAAAGATGGGTGGAGGGAACGAGTCTTGTGGGTACACTCAACAGGAAATTGCTCAGCTTCAAGTACGCTCCCTTTGTACTGCCGCGGTGCTGCATATATGCCTATATTGGTTAAAGAATTCCTACCTTTGCTGCCGGAAAATACCGGAAGACGCATACACCAGTAGCCCGCGATATTCTAATACACAATGGTACTAATGCAGAGGGTCTTAGTATGCGAGAATTCTTTAGAGAGGGAAAAGCACTCTCTACGCCGAGCCGGAATGGAGCATATCGAGCTGGAAGGGCATTATAGACTTGGCCGCTGATTCTCGCTGAAACCTTCCAATTCATTAAACAGATTAGGTCAATAATGCTTTTAACTATCATGTGAGGCAACATCGAAGCGGTGCAATTTGCGGTTTAGGGTAAACATAAGCACCTACAGTCTGAAGTTGAAAAAGGCCATTTGCTCCGTGCACCGGGGTATGTTTCATATGCTCCACAGACCTAAAACACGCGAGGCCACATATCTCGCTCGCGCAATGGGGAAGGCATTTTGGAGTTACAGTTGGATGAGACCGTGTGAGACAATCTAGTAGTAGCAACGGACTGAATGAGTGCACGACACCTCATTCTGTAGACGAAGAGCACATGAAGTCGCGCTGCAAACAAACAATAGTTTGCTCCTAAAACCGGCTGATGATGTCTCTAAACTCCCATCAAATCATATGCGCTAACCGCAGCTCTTGCAGACGCCTCTAAACTGTGTCATTTGCCTCCTAGTTTGCGAGTGATTTCCAGTGTAGGCAATTGTTTTTTGCAGTGTGCTAATAAAGATAACTTATGGCTTCAAGACGCGATAGCCTTTGCGGTATGCAATTTGTGTAATTTGGTCCGCATCGATGGCAGTTCGCACAATCTGAAGATCGTAAAGGCTACATTCTACCGCCGCTAGGCCTGTTCCAAGGAAGGGTGTAAATGGTTTGTTGCTCTGAGCACTCGATGCCAGATGTTCCCTAGCATGCAGTCAGGCACGGTTCATGAGGGAACCGCAAATCATACCGCAAACCTGCTAGAGAACATGGCACATTCGCCTCCCGCTAGCCTGTGCTCAACTCAGGTCTTGGGGCTGATTAAAAGCTGTGGCATTGGAAATCTGCGTTGTGGTCGCTAATATTACAAAAAATGGTTGTAATATAGGCTTAATCGTACGGCTGTCAAACTTTGAAATAAAACATTAGGCAGTCTTGAAACCTTGCAATTCACAAATGTACCCACATTCTGAAGTTTCGCCAAGGCCACAGGCTAGGGTTAACGGACCTATTCCAAAGAAGAAGCCCAATGGTTGACAGCCTGGACACTGGGTAGCAAATGAAGCGGACATGAGCAGCGAGGCGTCTGCATCTCATACCAAAGGGATGCTGCCGAGTAGGCTCCATTCGCTTGCCACAAATCTATTCGGGCGTATCTGGGAAATTTCACCTCAAGTGGTTTGCTCGTCTCCTGGTTGTACACTGTGCTTATACCCTTGCCACAACGCCGCATAACTCATTGGATTCGCAAGTCCAAAAGTGCAAGCTACTTGAAGGCGGTAAAGGGCTGGGCAGTTGCTCTGGAAAATGTTGTTCATGAAGCCATTGTGGGTAGACCTCTTTAAAAGGCTGAGCTGCACACCACACCATCAAAAACGTTTGAAATAAGCGTGTTCTAGGCGCTGCTTTGTGGTCCGCCAATAGACCATCGGGTGCCATAGAGTAATGCACAATAATTTTACACATCAGGGCACGCCTTTCCTTCTGTTACCTAGACAACGACGGGGGCATCTGTGCCGCTGCTAGGACTTGCGGAATCGTCCCCCGGTTCTTTCGGGTGTGATTGCATTTCCCAACGTCACATCCGGAAGACGCGAGCAGTGAGCGTATCAAGAATGATTACGTAAGACAAAAGTTAGAGGAGCGAAGATTGAAACAAATACACGTATTCTACTACAACAGAGGATACGATGGTTCCTTAAAGTTGGATCGGCAGATATTTGGTTACCTCAGCTCTTTCGGCTTCTTCAAAGCTCGTGCATATGGGGTCTAGTGAGTGGTGGTCAATGCGACTATTATTGTAAAGTTAGATGCCAATCCTAATTAGTAAAAATCGTGTTTAGGACTTCACAATGTGACAGCCCCTGGAGGTTAGCAGCAATTTGTGAGCTGGCATATCTGGCAATACCCACATACTGATGTTGACAAAGGAGCAGAAGTTCATCATTCCCTTACCACTGACCTGCGTTAAACCCAGCTCGTTGTTCTCCAAAGCATCTGCGAGCTTTGCGCACCTTGGTGTAAGTGTCCCCTTCGCTATACATGGTCCTCACAGTCTTGCGATCACATCGGAAAACTCGCAGCATCCGAACGCCTATGTGTAAGCCTTTTAGGAGAGGCTCTTTGTGCTTGAACGCTTCGGCACCTGAAGCCAGTAGGTGTGTCTCGTCGAAGCGGTGGGGTGCAAACCAAATAGTCAGAAACTCGTGTATGTGACCCTCGCATGTTCGCAGAACTGTGTGCAACCTCTAGTGCCACCTGGTGCCACCAATTCATGCGCAACATTCCACGGAGGAATACCGAATGCGTCCACACTTTTGAGGAGC